>NW_005054618.1:298078-299356 GCF_000277835.1 Geospiza fortis
TCCTGCTGCCCGGATGGAGCCCCAGAACCTTCCTGGGAATTCCCCGCACCGGGAATTCTGTCACCAGCACCGGGAATTGTGTCACCGACATCAGGGATTCCATGCCCTGCGCCGGGAATTCCGTCCCTAAAATTGGGAATTGTGTCCCCAACATTGGGAAGTGTGTCACCTAAACCGGGAATTCCGTCCCTAAAACTGGGAATCGTGTCACCAACACTGGGAATTGTGTCACCTACATTGGGAATTGTGTCACCAACATTGGGAATTGAACTGGGCTGGTCTGGAATGTAGCTGCTCTCCCTCACTCTTTTGTCACCAGCACCGGGAATTTCATCCTCAACACTGGGAATTGCGTCCGCGACATCGGGAATTCCGTCACCGGCACTGGGAATTGCGTCCCCAACATTGGGAATTGTGTCCCCTACACTGGGAATTCCATCCCCTACACTGAGAATTCCATCCCCAACATTGGGAATTGCGTCCCCTGCACTGGGAATTCCATCCCCTACACTGAGAATTCCATCCCCAACATTGGGAATTGCGTCCCCTGCACTGGGAATTCCATCCCCTACACTGAGAATTCCATCCCCAACATTGGGAATTGCGTCCCCTGCACTGGGAATTCCATCCCCTACACTGAGAATTCCATCCCCAACATTGGGAATTGCGTCCCCTGCACTGGGAATTCCATCCCCTACACTGAGAATTCCATCCCCAACATTGGGAATTGCGTCCCCAACATTGGGAATTCCATCCCCTACACTGGGAATTTCATCCCCAACATTGGGAATTCCGTCCCCTACACTGGGAATTCTGTCCCCAACACTGGGAATTCCATCCGCCACACCGGAAATTCCGCGACCAACGCCGGGAATTGCATCGCCAACGTTGGAATTTCCATCCCCTACACTGGGAATTCCGTGCCCAACGTTGGGAATTCCGTCCCCACCCGCAGGCTCCTCGGGGGGCTCGGGGGTCCCCTCCTGCTCCATGGGACCCTCTGGTGCTGCTCGGGTTCCGATCAGGCTCCTGGGAATGCTCTGGGTCTGTCCAGGAGCAGCTGCATCCCAAAGCTCAGCCTGAGGAGGGAAAATTGGGCTGGGTGAGGAAAATACAGAGACAATATAAATATAAATATAATATAAATTAAATAGGTTCGTAAGTATAAATATAAATATAAGTATAAATATAAGCATAAATATAAGCACAAATATAAGCACAAATATAAATATAAATATAAATATAAATATAAATATAAATATAAATATAAATATAAAT
>NW_005054618.1:300956-301378 GCF_000277835.1 Geospiza fortis
CAGGCTGGGGTGGTACTGGGCTTAAACTGGGACGGACTGGGCTTAAACTGGGCTGGACTGAGACGGACTGGGACGGACTGGGATAGTCTGGGGTGTTATTGGGCTTAAACTGGGACGGACTGGGGTCATACTGGGATAGTCTGGGGTGTTACTGGGCTTGAACTGGGCTGGTCTGGGACAGTCTGGGGTGGTACTGGGATAGTCTCGGGTGATACTGGGACGGACTGGGCTTAAACTAGGCTGGACTGGGACAGTCTGGGGTCATACTGGGCTGGACTGGGACAGACTGGGTGATACTGGGCTGGACTGGGGTAGCCTGGGTTTGTGCTGGGCCCTGCTTGGCCGTGCTGGGCTCTGCTGGGTTGTACTGGGTTATACTGGGCTGTAGGAGGCCATACTGGGTTGTACTGGGTTATACTGGG
>NW_005054618.1:301882-302978 GCF_000277835.1 Geospiza fortis
AGGGAAATGGGGGTGTAGGAGGAGGAAATAGGGTGCAGGGAAATGGGGCACAGGGAAATGGGGGTGCAGGGGAGGAATTGGGGTGCAGGGGGAGAATTGGGGAGCAGAGAAATGGGGGGGCAGGGGGAGAATTGGGGGTGCCGGGTGAGAATTGGGGTTCAAGGGACTGGGGAGCAGGCAAATGGGGGTGCAGGGAAATGGGGGTGCAAGCAAATGGGGTGCAGGGGGAGAATTGGGGTGCAGGGGGAGATGAGCACCCGATGGATGGAGCCGAGCGCCCCGAGCGTGGTGCCCCACTGAGGTGGCACAGCCACACCAGGGACACCCCGAAACGTTTCCCAGCCCGGACCTGCTGAGGGGTTTGTGCTGCAGCTGCTCTCGGGTTGTTTTTTTCCCTCAGTTTCAATCAAAAATTAGCAAATCTGGGTTATGGCAGCAGAGAATTGTCCCAAAAATCAGAGCCTGGGGACGGGGTGGCTCCTGTGGGCGGGGGACAGGGGAGTGATGTGTTTTCCCTGCTGCTGCAGGCAAGCAAAAGAAGGTGAAACGTCATTTTTTTGGGGGTGACAAGCAGCCCCAAATTCTAAAACAAATGGGTTAAAGCACTCGGTGCTCCCAGGGCTGCGGGGCTGGCATGGTCCCTGGCCTCACCTGGTGGCTCAGGTGAGTGTTCCTGGAATCCCAGCACACCTCAGTCCACACACACCCCAAACCTGAGGATTGAGTGCCAGAAATGGATCCCAGGGGTGCCAGGAGCTCGTCAGGAGGTCAGAAATGGATCCCAGGGGTGCCAGGAGCTCATCTGGAGGCCAGAAATGGATCCCAGGGGTGCCAGGAGCTCGTCAGGAGGGTGCAATCTGTGGGTGACACCTGTGATGGGTGGCTCCAGGAGCACCGATGAGGACAAGGGAGCAGTTTGGGGCATTTTGGAGGACAGGACCACGTTGCTGCTGCTGCTGTGCCTGACACGTGCCATCCCTGCAGGATCACATCCAGCAGCAGCGGGAGATCCACGTGGTGATGGGCAACGAGGCCTGTGACCTGGACTCCACCGTCTCCGCGCTGGCCCTGGCCTATTTCCTTGCCCAGGCGAGGC
>NW_005054618.1:303066-306353 GCF_000277835.1 Geospiza fortis
AGCCGCCTTCGTGCCCGTGCTGAACATCCCCCGCGCCGACTTGGCGCTGCGGACGGAGATGACGTTCCTGCTGCGGGAGCGCGGCATCCCGGCCACCTCGCTGGTCTTTCGGGATGAGATCGACCTGGGGGGGCTGCACCACGCTGGGCTGCTCTCCCTCACTCTGGTGGATCACCACGTCCTGCCCTGGTGAGCTGGGGGTGGCACCTTGGGGACAGCAGAGCTTTGGTTGATTTTGCTGTGGGATTGGGGTATCTCGCCTGCCTCACTCATTTTTTGGGATTATATTGACCTGGGGGGGCTGCACCACGCTGGGCTGCTGTCCCTCACTCTGGTGGATCACCACGTCCTGCCCTGGTGAGACAAGGGGTGGCACCTTGGGGACAGCAGAGCCTCGGTGGATTTTGCTGCGGGATTGGGGCATCCCGGCTGCCTCGCTCATTTTTTGGGATGAGATCGACCTGGGGGGATGAGATGGACCTGGCACCACGCTGGGCTATTTTCCTTGACACTGGTTGATCACCGTGTCCTGCCTGGCTGAGACAAGGGGTGGCACCTTGGGGACAGCCAGGGCCACCCAGGCAGAGCCTCGCTTGGTTTCTTGATTTTGCTGTGGGATTGGGGCATCCTGGACACCTCGCTTGTTTTTTGGGGTGAGATCAGCCTGGGGGATGAGATGGACCTGGCACCACGCTGGGCTATTTTCCTTGACACTGGTTGATCACCGTGTCCTGCCTGGCTGAGACAAGGGGTGGCACCTTGGGGACAGCCAGGGCCACCCTCGCTTGATTTTACTGTGGGACTGGGGCATCCCAGCCACCTCACTCATTTTTTGGGATGAGATGGACCTGGCACCACGCTGGGCTGCTCTCCCTGACTCTGGTTGATCACCACATCCTGCCTGGGTGAGCTGGGAGGTGGCACCTTGGGGACAACCCGTGCAGAGCCTTGCTTGATTTTCCCGCCCAGGATGGGTGAAATCGATCCATTTCCAGGGAGTTTTTAGGGGAAAAAAGGAACAAGGGGGTTTGGCAGGCTCTGCCAGGGGTGACCCTTCCCGTTGCCCACCAGTGCCGACGCTGCCCTGGAGGAGGCCGTGGTGGAGGTCCTGGATCACCGGCCGCTGGAGCGGGCCCGAGGTCCCCCGTGCCAGGTGACAGTGGAGCCCGTGGGCTCCTGTGCCACCCTGGTGACCGAGAGGATCCTGCAGGGCCCCCCGGGAGTGCTGGACAGAACCACGGCCGCGCTGCTGCACGGTGAGCAGGGGACAGCTGGGGACAGTGGGGCACAAAGGGACCTGGTGGCCAGCTGGTTGGATATGAGCCGGCCATGTGCTTTGGTGGCCAAGGAGGACAATGGCTCCTGGCCTGGATCAGGAATGGTGTGGCCAGCAGGAACAGGGAGGTCATTCTGCCCCTGGACTTGGCACTGGTGAGGCCAAATCTTGAGTGCGCTGTGGCTCCTCAGTTTGGGAAGGAGATGCTCAAACACAAGGCTGGCGAGGGGCTTGGAACACAAACCCTGTGAGGAACGTTTGAAGGAGCTGGGGGTGTTCAGCCTGGAGAAGAGGAGGCTCAGGGGTGACCTTATTGCTCTCTACAGCTTCTTGAAGGGAGGTTGGGGTCGGTGTCTTCCACCAGGCAGCACTGACAGAACAAGAGGACGCAGTCTCGAGTCAGGGAAGGGACAGGTTGGATATCAGGGAAAAAATTTTCACCGAAAGAATATTAAAGCACTGGAATGCTCTTCCCAGGGAGGTGTAGAATCACCATCTCTGGATGTGTTTAAATAAACACTGGACGTGGCACTGGGTGCTAGAGCTGAGGTGTTAGGGCACAGGTTGGACTCGATGATCTTAGAGGTCTCTCCCAACCTCATCATTCTGGGATTCTGTGGGGTCCTGGCTGAGCTCTGTCCCCAGGGACGGTGACACCACGGCCCTGCTCGTCCCCACAGCCACCATCCTGCTGGACTGCATCAACCTGAGCCCAGCTGCAGGCAAGGTGACCCCCAGGGACGTGGCCTGCGTGTCCCTGCTCGAGGAGAGGTTCCCAGAGCTGCCGGCCCGTGACGCCGTGTTCGGAGCCCTGCAGGCGGCCAAGTTTGATGTCACAGGTGGGTGTGCCAGGCCAGCGGCACCCAGGTGTGTCCCCCCCTCTCGTTGGGGACAGGAAGGTGCCCTGGGCTTCATCCCCTGGCCACCTCCCAGGGCTGACAACAGAGCAGATGCTGCGGAAGGACCTCAAAGTCATCTCCAACGACGAGGCTGTCGTCGCCATCAGCGGCGTCTTCGAGGACCTGGAAGTGAGACTCGGGGCTGAGGGGGAAACTGAGGCAGGGAGTG
Organism: Geospiza fortis; assembly: GCF_000277835.1. Classification (NCBI taxonomy): domain Eukaryota; kingdom Metazoa; phylum Chordata; class Aves; order Passeriformes; family Thraupidae; genus Geospiza; species Geospiza fortis. The sequence continues at coordinate 305,411 of NW_005054618.1, forward strand.
GCACACCGGGGACATCACGGTGACACCGAGACCCCTCCCCTCTACCCAGACCTTCCTGCTCCGGCCTGGCTTGCTGCAGGACCTGGAGGCTTTCTGCCAGGCCCGTGCCTACGCGGGGCTGGTGGCCATGGCCGTGTCCTTTAACGAACGCCACGAACCCACCCGAAAACTCGCGGTGTACAGCGCGCAGGAGCCCCTCCGCAGCACGGTGAGTCCGGGAGCTGGGTTTGGGCGCATCCAGCCCCGCTTTGCCCCAGAACCTGGCAGTTTTGGGGGTGCTGGGCAGGTCCCAGCCCCACGCTCAAGAAGGTGCTGCCCATCCTCAGGGCAGCTCTGGGGGGTCTGGGGGCTGCAGGGGGCCCCGAGGAAGAGGTGGTGCCGCCGCCCACCCCCATGAACAGCCTGGTGGAGGAGTGTCCCCTGGCGCAGGCCGTGCCCCCGCTGTGTCCCCAGGATGTCCTGGAGCGGGTCAGCCGCATCGCCGCCGGGCAGCCCCCGGGCTCCCCGAAATAACAGAGGCACCCCCGCGGAATTTGAGGTCTGGATGAGGAAGTTGGGGTCCCTGAGCAGGCCCCCGTGGGGTGCCTGGCTGTGGGGGGGTGGCAGCTGCCTTTGTTAGAGGTCAGCTCGTGGTTTGTCCCCCCCTCCAATGGCTCCCTGTGCCCCAGTGGTCCCCAAGGCGGGGTTTTGGGGATGCCATGGGCAGGAGTTGCACCCCCTTGATGAAGGCGTTGGGGTGGGGGAGTTAATGAGTTCTTGATGATCTTCCTCCTTTGGGGGGCAGAGGGAGGCCCCAGAGGGTGGGTCCGGACACGCAGCCGTCCAGAACCGTCGCTGTTTTCTCCAAGGATTAAATTTCCCTTTTCTTCCAGTTTTGGCTCTTGGCTTTTATTCTGGGACGGGGTGCTGCCCCACTCGAGCTGGGGGTGGCACCCCCTCTTTC
>NW_005054618.1:306365-308204 GCF_000277835.1 Geospiza fortis
TGCAATCCCCACAGTGGGTCAGAGGAACATTTTGGGGTGTCCAAGGAGGGGGTGTCAGTGCAGCCACACTCCCGAGTCCAGCCCGGCCGGGAGGAAACTGGTTGTGCCATAAAAAGTCGTGAATTTCAGCTTTTCCCAGTGGATTTGGCTGCTCCAGGAGCAGAGGAGGGAGCGAGGAGCCTGGGGCAGCTCCTGCACCCACCCCTTGGACCAGCACAAGGCATTTATTTCAAGGGTGGAATGTTTTTTTCCCAAAAACCCTGACCCCCGAGCACGACACGGGGCTAGAAAATCCCAGCTCCCACCAGACAAAAGGGCAGGGGAAAGGCTCTGTCACCCAGCACGTGCTAATTAATATTTAATCCTGGCACTAATTAAACTATGTACACCCGCACCTAATTCCAGAGCCCTTCTCGGGTCAGGCCCTGTCTGGCCTGGGGACAATCCCGGGTGGAGGAGGGGACCCCACCACGGTCCTGCCCGAGGCCACAGAGGCTGCTCAGGTGGGTTTGGGAGCTTAAAAATAGGAACAGATCCTAAAAAAAGGAGGGGGGCGGGGGTTTGGCGGCGGTGGAATGCCAGCTGGAGGCACTGTGGGCTCGGACACCGCCGAGCATTGGGGGTGGGGCCTGGGTTGGGGTTTAATCCCAGTTCTGCTCCAAAGAATTGGGGTTTAATCCCAGTTCTGCTCCAAAGAATTGGGGTTTAATCCCAGTTCTGCTCCAAAGAATTGGGGTTTAATCCCAGTTCTGCTCCAAAGAATTGGGGTTTAATCCCAGTTCTGCTCCAAAGAATTGGGGTTTAATCCCAGTTCTGCTCCAAAGAATTGGGGTTTAATCCCAGTTCTGCTCCAAAGAATTGGGGTTTAATCCCAGTTCTGCTCCGGAAAATTGGGGTTTAATCCCAGTTCTGCTCCTAAGAATTGGGGTTTAATCCCAGTTTGACATCCAATCCTGGTTTGATACCAGAACACCTTGGGTTTAACTGGTTTGGCACCAGAATATCGGGGTTTAATCCCACTTCTGCTCCTGAAAATTGGGGTTTAATCCCAGTTCTGCTCCTAAGAATTGGGGTTTAATCCCAGTTTGACACCCAGTCCTGGTCTGACACCAGAACACCTTGGGTTTAACTCTGGTTTGGCACCAGAATATTGGGGCTGAATCCTGGTTTTGCTCCTCTGTGATGTTCTGGGAGGCATCAAAGCTGCCTCTGCACCATGACTGGTTCCATGGGGAAACTGAGGCACCACCACGGGAGACACGGGAGTGGGAAAAGGGAGACCTGGGAGGATTTGGGACACGTGGGCTGCGCCTGGCAGCTCCTGGCACGTCTCAGGGGGGCGGCTGTGTCCTTTCCAGGTGGGGCAGGAGATGGGGGCTCCCTCCCCATGTCACCAGCAAGGAGGGATTTTCCAGAGGGATGAAGCCCCAGAGTCACCGGGAGCTGCTGGGTGAGGATGGTGCTGCATAAATACCGCGGGGTTAAAGCACTCCAGGAAGGCTTCTCCTCCAGCGGGGGGGGGATCAGGCAGTTCAAGTTTGGGCTGAAAAAGCCAGGAATCTGTAAAATCCAAGAGGTTATGGGAGCGCCCAAGCGGTGGCTGAGGTGGGTGTTCCTCAGAGGGGAAGGCGCCATGGGCTGGTACTCACACGCTACAACACTCGGGAGTTGCTCCACTGTCGCTCCCGGCCGCCCTTGGACCTCATCTCCTGGACAGCACCAGTCTGCAGAGAGGGCCTGTGACCCACCTGTGCCACCCCCCTGGGCCGGCCAGGAGAGCCAGCACCCCAAAGAACACCCAGCACCCCGAAACAACACCCAGCACCCCGAAACAACACC
>NW_005054618.1:309481-309984 GCF_000277835.1 Geospiza fortis
AGAGTGATGCTTCCAGGTTAATGGTAAAGCAATTTCACATCAAGCAACAAAAACTTAGAGAACCCCCAGCAGAGCCTGGGGTCACACACAGATCATCCAAGGGGACACCTGTTATGGAAAGGGAGTCCCAGGGAACCTGGGTATCACACGGAGACCCCCAGAGTGGTCCCCATGGCCGTGGCTGGGCCGTGTCCCCCGCTCCAGGGCAGGACACAGCTGAAGGATGCTGCGGCAGGATGGGGGGGATGGAGGCAGCCATGGCAAATCCCAACTCCCTGAGCCAGGCAGCTAAAAATATCCCGGCCTTTCCGAAAAGGGGCCGGAGCTTCAGCTCTTCCGCTCCAGCTTCTGAAGAGCAGAGCAGACGGGGGAGAAATAAACAGGGACTGCTGGGATTTTATCCCAAACTCCCACGGTACTGCCTGGGGTAGGCAAGGAGGTGTGCAAAGGGGGTTTAACCCCCAAAATGGGCGCTTCTCCTCATGCTAAGGAGAGATAACTCC
>NW_005054618.1:312029-314029 GCF_000277835.1 Geospiza fortis
CCGGGGTCCCGGTAGGAATGGGATCCTGGGGTCCCGGTAGAAGTGGGGGTCCCGGCAGGAGTGGTGGTCCCGGTAGGAGTGGGATCCTGGGGTCCCGGTAGGAATGGGGGTCCCGGTAGGAGTGGGGGTCCAGGGTCCCAGGAGCAGCAACTTGGGGGTTCCTGAGGTCCTGTTAAGGCTGAGGGTCCCCAGCTGGGGGTGGAGGGGCTTGGGGCTTCCAGGAGCACTGGGGGAATGCCAGGGGACCAGGTAGGGCTCCCAGGGAGTCCCAGTTATGCTGCCATGTGCCCCCAAGCCTTATTCCCGCTGTTTCCATGGGTACCCCAGAGCCCCCGGGGCACCCGAAGGCGTGGGAACACCCTGCAGCTGGAGTTGAGTGGTGTCACCATTTCCAGCTCGGCGCCCTTCCGCTTGCACAACATCTGGTGAGCTGCTGCCACCGCTGTGGTCCTGTCACTGCCACCACTGTGGTCCTGCCACTGCCACCACCATTGTCCTGTCACTGCCACCACTGTGGTCCTGCCACTGCCACCACCACAGTCCTATCACTGCCACCACTTCAGTCCTGCCATTGCCACCACTGTGGTCCTGACATTGCCACAACCACAGTTCTTGTCACTGTCACCACCACAGTCCTGCCACTGTCACCACTTCAGTCCTGCCACTGCCACCACTGCAGTCCTATCACTGCCACCACCACAGTTCTTGTCACTGTCACCACCACAGTCCTGCCCCTGCCACCATCACAGTCCTGCCACTGTCACCACTGCAGTCCTGCCACTGCCACCACACAGGAGACGCCCCAGTGTGAGCCTCAGAGCGTCCCTTGCTGTGTCAGCCCCCAAATCCCAACCATCCCCACTGCTCCCACTCCAGAAATCCCGAACAAGGCAGCACTGTCCCCACTCACTCGGGTCTCTGTCCCACGCCTGTCCCCAGCCAGCGGGTGGCCCTGCCTGATAATACCCCGAGTGTTTGTGACCTCATTTCAGCTAAAGAGCCCCTTTTTTTTTTTGGTGTTTGTGCTGCCAGAGGACATTGTCCCCCTCGCAGCCCTCCCAAAACCCAGAGCAGTGCCCTCATTGCTGCGTCGCCGTGGGGTTCAGCCCCAGGTCCCTTCTCAGAGAGGGACACCACAGTCTTTGGGCTGTCACACGAGCAGGTGACAGACACCCCAAAGAACAAGGAGATGGGTGACATCCAGGTTTTTATGAGGCTGCTCAGCTAAATTGCACCCCATGGCCTGGGGGACCCCCAAAACCACAGCAGCTCAACCCCTTGGAGGGATCAGAATCCTCCAAAGGGCTCCCAACTGGAATTTTCCCTGTGCTGAGTGCTGCAAAGGCCCAGCTGAGACCAAGGGTCTATTTTGGAGCAGCATCCTCTCTGCCCATGACAGTGCTGAGAGGAGGAGGAGGAGGAAGAGGAGGAGGAGGCAGAAATAGTCTGGCTGAAAGCCGAGCACTGGCAGAACAGCTTGGCACCATCAGAAATGAGCTGCACGCAGGGAACAGGGAGGAAAAGAGAGAAAAAAAAATCCCTAAAGCACCAAAAAAATGTTAATCTCAGGCAAAGCCCAGGGAGAGGAAGGCAAGGGCTGCTCTGAGCCTCTCAGGTGCATGGGTGTGGCCTGTGGCCCCCCCAAAAAGGATGTTTGGGGTCTCAGAGGTGCTGGGGTGGGGACAGCCCCTGGTCTGAGGGGTTGCATTGGGGTTTTCTTCGTTGTCAGCTGTGGGGTGAAGTGGGCTGTGAGGTGCCCCCACCCTGGGTGAAGCCCCCCCCAGCCCTGGCAGTGATTGATGCCAGTTTTGGGTGTCTCCCTCTGTTTCCAGTTCCACATCTGGCTTTGGCTACAAAGCTGGGATATTTTTGCTGTGTGACTTTAGGACCGAATAGCCTCAGTCTCAGATTTAAAAATTAAAATAAAATAAATTAAAATAAAATAAAAAAAAAAATAAAATAAAGTAAAAATAAAATAAAATAAAATATAAAATAAAATA
>NW_005054618.1:314384-325893 GCF_000277835.1 Geospiza fortis
ACTCATCTGCCATCATCACCATCATCATCCTCCCCCCACGAGGAAGGGCAATTCGAGGGGCTGCATTGCAGACCCGGCAGACAAAAGCGACGCTGCTCCTCCGCCCGCGGCTCCCCGGCACAAAAGAGCCCGGCCCGGCCCCGAGCTCAGCGCTCCCCGCACCGCCCGCCCTCCGCAGGTAAGGGATGCGAGGATGCTCGGCGAGAGGATGCTTTTTATTCCGGCGAGGATTTGGGTGAAGGGAGGGTGTTGGAATTGCTTTTTGAGGGGGGAAATGAGCCACAAGGCAGCGGGGATTTTTAAGTGGAGAGAGGTGGTTTTGCTTCCATGGGATGAGCCAGAGCGCACTGAGCCTGTGGGAAATGCTCTTTTTTAGGGGGTGACACGCCACAGAAGAGGGGTTTTCCCTCCACATTCATTCCCTTTTACTGGATATTTGATTATTTGACTTGTCACTAAACTCTCTTTCCCCCTCTCTTGTCACTAAAGTCCAATTTTTCACCTTTTGGAGCTTAAAAATCCACGGCCACAACACCCATCACCATTAATAATTCTCTGCCGTTGTGCTGCAAAAAACTCACTGACACATCCCTAGGGATGGACCCCCCCAGGGATAAATTCCCAGGGAAGAGATTATTTTAAAGTCCTGTGGCTCAGTTTACCCGGAGGGGGTGACACAGGAGCCTTTCATAGCCTCCGAGTGACATCCAGAACATTAAATTTAGCAGCTGATCGCACCGATCCAAAATACGCCTGAATCATCCTTGAGAATTCTGCTCTGAGACAAGGAACCAGCAGGAAAATGAGGATGTTTTGGGTTAGTCTGGTTTGGTTTTTTTTCTTCCCCCACCTCCGGTGCCAATCGAGGAGGTGAATGACATAACCCTGCCGGGGAGAAACCAGGCAGTGACTCAGCTCCGCCGAGAAGAAGCTGATCCGCGTCTTGTCCTGCTCTTTCCCAAATTTTTTTTTTTTTTTGGCGGATCGGGGTGGGGCTGCAGGGGGAATTCTGCAGCGGGGATGGATGGATGGATGGATGGATGGATGGATGGATGGATGGATGGATGGATGGATGGATGATGGATGGATGGATGGATGGATGGAGGATGGATGGATGGATGGGTGGATGGATGGGTGGATGGATGGCACGGCAGGGATGGGTGGGGTGCCGTGGGAATGCCGGGCGAGGCTCCTTCCAGCCCTTTCTAGAGGGTTCGGTCAGGGCAGGGAGGGATGGGGTGGGATCAGGGGAGGAGGGGGGATGCACAGGGACCCCTCCTCACTGCCCATTCCATGGGGATTCAGCACAGGGAAAGGTGTGGAGGAGTGGGAAAAAGAGTTTATTTAGGTGCTGCTCTCCCACCTCTGCTCCCCCAGAGCTGGCAGGAAGGATTTCAGGAGGAGCAGGTGGGAAGGGGTTAATCCCCACCTTGCCCTCCCTCCCTTCCCATGCTGTTTGCTTGGGGAAACTGAGGCACGGCGTGACAAATCCCTTGGATCCCCCCCCGAATTACGGTGCAGAGAAGGGTGTGGACAAAACTCTGGCAGAGCTCGAGCCTGCGGTTAGACCCAGCCTAGAGTGAAACGCGCACAACGCCGTGCTCTCCTCCACCATCAACTCCTTTTTAGGGGATTATCCTGAAAAGGATATCCCCTTTTTAGGGGGTTATCCTAAAAAAAATTGGGGAGGATTATCCTAAAAATGATAGCTCCTTTTTAGGGGGTTGTCCTAATAAATTTTGGGATTATCCTAAAAAATGATAGCCCCTTTTTAGGGGACTATCCTAAAAAGGATATCTCCGTTTTTAGGGGGTTATCCTAAAAAGTTTTGGGGATTATCCTAAAAATGATAGCCCCTTTTTTAGGGGGTTATCCTAATAAATTTTGGGATTATCCTAAAAATGACAGCCCCTTTTTTGGAGATTATCCGTAAAAATGATCTCCCCTTTTGAGGGGGTTATCCTAATAAATTTTGGGATTATCCTAAAAAATGATAGCATCTTTTTAGGGGACTATCCTAAAAAGGATATCTCTTTTTTAGGGGGTTATCTTAAAAAGTTTTGGGGATTACCCTAAAAATGATAGCCCCTTTTTGGGGGTTATCCTAATAAATTTTGGGATTATCCTAAAAATGATAGCCCTTTTTTAGGAGGTTATCCTAAAAGGATATCCCCTTTTTAGGGGGTTATCCTACGGGACAGGATCAACATAGCAACACCTGAGATTTCTACCCACTTTGGGACAACTCCCGTGTTTTTAGCAGAGCTTTTCTCTTCCTTTTCTTTCCCCTCGTGCCCTCCGCAGCCCGAAAATGCTGGACACCATCAGCAGCCAGTACGACTCGTTCATCTACTGGAGGATGCCGATCCCACGGCTGGACATGGCCGAGCTGGAGGGGCTGGGGCTGGCAGACATGGCCCTCTACAAGCCCAAGGGAGGCCTGGCCAAGCTTGCTGACCACCGAGGCAGCCAGGAGCTCTCCCAAGAAGAGGACAGTCTGCTGCAGTTCAACAGCTTTAATTTCTGGCGAGCTCCCATTGCCAGCATCACCTCCTTAGATTTCGATTTAATTTGAAGCCCTCCCTGTCACTCCTCACCCACCCCGCTCTCTCTTTCTGCCAGGATTTGGTTTTGGTGTCACTTTGGAGGTTGTTGGGTTGGGTTTGTTGGGTTGTTTTTTTTTTGGTTTCTGGGTGGTTTTGCCATTCATCATTCACTCAGCAGCTCACCGCGGCCTCAATGGTGATGGGCTCCCCAAAAATCTCCAACTCCTCTCTCTCCCTTTTCCTCCTGGAATCACAACAGCATTGGGGGCAAACACGAGGGGAAGGGGCAGAAACAGCCCCACTCCATTCCCAGAGGGTTTGGGAGGCGCCACCCCCGTGTGACAATCCCTCAGCTCATTTCTCAAGTGCTTTTTTAAGAAACTCCTTTGTGTAAACGAGGAGCAATGGGAATCGCCCTCGTTTTGCAGAAAGCGTCGACCCTCTGTGCTCCCCTGGCCCAATTTCTCAAAATTCCTCTTCGTCCCTTAACCTTCCCCTCGGGAATGAAAGGTGGAAGAGGCAGGGATGTGCTCAAGATATCAGCACAAACCTTCTTCTTGAGAAAAAGAATCACTTTGAGCATTGTGCTGTGAGCCCGAGCAGAAAAAATGATGTCCAGGAGGGTAAATAGACATGGAAATGCTCTGACTTTGCTTAGTGGGGTCAAGGCTGGGTGCTTATTGCCCCAAATTTGAATTTTTCACCCTTTTTTATGCCCCACGTGGTTTATTCCCAGTGCTGGGACAGACGCTGGGTACATTGTGGGGTGTGGAAGGGGGATGGGGCAGAGCTGAAAGGTGGATCTTACCCCCAAATGAAAATATTTAAGGTTTTCCACTCGCTCAATCCCTTTAAAAACAGCAACAAACAATGCTGCGTTCATTCAAGTGGAAGCTTTGAGTTTTCTCCGGGGAGATTTTCACCTGCTGAGGTTTATTTCTGAGCATCATCTCAAAACGGGAAGAAAAAACCCAACCTGGAATAATTTTGGCTTTTAAACAGTTGGGTTATTTTTTTCCCTTTCCAATATTGTTTTCTGGGATTGATTTGTCTTCTTGAATGTGCTTTTTTTTTTGGGTTTGATTGGGATGAAGTGATGTGGAGCATCCCAAAATCATCCTGAGAGTTGGGGGGTATGTGGCTGGGGGCAGGCTGAGGCAGCACTTAAAAAGTGCCAGAAATAGCCAAAAAATTGGGAAAATCTGCATTCTACTATGAAAATTGGATGCAGCTCTCCTGTAATCTGCAGAAATAATCAAGTTGTGCTGATTTTGAACCATCTGTGTAAAACCAGAGATGAAAAATGTAAACTCTCCTCTGCAGAGCTGTTTTGACTTCTGTGTTCCCAGCTAGGAAAACCTGCAGGAGAAGTTATTTATTATGAAACTTTAAATAAAATCAGCTCAAAACATACACATTCCTGTGGACATGCAGACTGACATCAATTTTTTTGGCATGAAAATGTATCAAATCTCTTTACAGTGAGCTGGGAATTCACCCCTATGTCTTTGCAAATGCTGTGGAAGACTTAAGCATGGAAAAAACTAAGCCTAAAAGATTATTATAAGCACATTAAGGATATTATTTACACTTCAGCTTTTCCAAGCCTCACAGGGAAACACTCCAGAGAAGAAACAGCCCCCAGAACTCCAATTTTACCTCAAAAAAAGGACATTTTGGGCAAGTCAGGGGTAACACACCTTGGAGAGGGGGGGTTTGGCGGCCTGAGGGGAGCTAAAACCTGGACTGGAAGGCGCTCAGAGGGGACAGGTATACTCAAACTACTGAAATACATATATATAAATACAAATACATTTACAAATCCCAATTAACAAAGTCCCAAAGCACATCTAAACCACCCGGCTTCCGTGAGGCGCCGCCGCCATTTTATACTTGGCGCAAAAACGCCTCTGCCGGACCTAACTCCAGGAATCCCTCACCGTCCGCTGACTCAACTGATTGATATCCTTCCGCCAGGGAAACCCCTCCCCTGCCAGGCCTCTCCCGACGGCCCCAGGGCGAGGAGGGCGACGGAGAAAAGAAGGAGAAACCACCGCATTCCCCACAGTTCCCGCTGAGCGTGAGTGCGGGGCCAGCCCGATCTTTCTGCTCCCTCTCCGGGGACTCTTTTGTCGCAAGTCCTGTATCCTTCCGCCGCCTCAGGGGTTCGCTGCCGGGGCCGCCATTTTGTGAGGCCGCGGCGGGAGGGGCAGGGCAGGCGCGGGACACCGCGCCGAGCGCCCTCAGCGGTGCCGGGGCTGCTGAGGGGGGACCCCAGTGAGGGGAAGGGCTGCGATCTTGGAAGTCTGAGGAGGGAGGACCCCTGTGAGGCGTTCAAAGGACTCCCACTGAGGGAGGAGCCTCTGAGAAGGGCGATCTTGGAGGTCTGAGGAGGGGGGACCCCTGTGAGGGGAAGGGCTGCGATCTTGAGGTTGTGAGGATGGGGGACCCCCATGAGGGGCTTTAGGGACCCCCATGAGGGGTTCAGAGGGCGCCCAGTGAGGGGATGGGCTGGAGGAGCCTCAGGGGCAATCTTGGGGGTCTTGAGGAGGGGAAACCCCCGTGTGGTGGACGCTCATCCAGAGAACAAATCCCATCACAAACATCCCACCTCATCCTGCATTCTTACACCAGGGCAAATCCTCAATCTCTTCCCTTCACAAACCCCAAAACCACCTCAGGTAATGTCCTAGGGGACCTCGAGTGTGAAAACCTTGGGGAAAAAAACCCTAAGATCGCTCTCCAGTAGAGGGCAGATGGGTATTTAGGAAAGTAAAAGTGCTGAAATGTGGCCAAACACGCCCGACTGCTGCTTCCTGCCCCAGAATGTTTTCACCAGGCGAGATAAGGGAGGAGGATCCCAGCCCTGGAGTAAATAAATAAAAGGTGGTTCCAGTGTGAGTGGCTTGGCCAGGGGCTGCTCCAGGTCTGAAGAAAATGGATTTGGCTGATTGCAAGAGAGGAATAATGAGAATTCCTCCTGCCTGTGCCAAATCCAGAGCGGAACAGTTTGCTTTGCTCTTAACCGCCAGCGTTGAGTGTTTTGCTCTGGGTAAACACTGAGTAAGGAAATTGCTGGATAAGCGGGTCTAAGGGATGTGTAGGTTGCTCCTTATTTATTCTATTTACTCCATTTATTCTTATTTATTCTATCCCACATTAGATGGAAATAAAGAGGTTTCCCGTTGTTCCTTGAGCCTTTTTTTTTTTGGCTGGGAAAACCCATTTAACTTGGTTCTAAGTGCAAATTCTTTTTGAGTAATCACAATTTTTCCTAATAACTCATCAAGTTAATTTTGTGCGTTTGGGGAAACCCGAACTGCTGTTTCTCCGCAGTCTTGAGGCTGCTGAAAATTTTTGGGAAGATTTTTTTTGGCCTCATCCCGCAAACACTTCTGCATGTGAGTAATTCTTTGGTCAGGCGGGACTGTTCACCTGGGTGAATGTTTGCTTAGTAATCAGAGAGTGCTTCTGAAATCCCAGATGCTGACATTCCCACCCAGAAAAGGGCAACAGGAACAGCCCTGCCTGCTGCTCTGAGAGGTGAATTTGGCATTTCCCACGAGATGGCATCAGCAACCACTTCAATTGTAACAAAACCATTTAATTTAACACTTCCAGATAAAAGACTTTTCTTGTCTCTCTCCTGTTTTTAAATGGGAACAAGGGGGATCCTTAGCTGGGCTAAAGGGGAATCTGGTTACAAAGTGCTGAAAACTCCAGGCTTGGGCTGTTTTCACCTGCCAGCCCAAATATTCTATGAAACAAACTTGATAAACTTACTAAATCAGGTAAAAGAAGAGAAAAACACAAGTAGCAAGGGTTAAATGAGAAGAACTTTAGGTGACCTTCCCTCTGTGTGCCTATAATCTGTTGATCTCCGAGGAACAGGATCTCTTTTTTTCCCCTTTTAAAGAGGAATTGTGGGTTCTCTGCACTGAGCTTGCGCCCATTTAGGTAATTTCCTGCCCCATTCTTACATTGAATAGGAGCTACTATGGTCAATTGCAGGAAGAAACATTGTTTTTGGGGCTGAGAAGGTTTGTTTATCTCATTTCAGTCAATATCCCCTTGCAGCGAGTGCTTTTGGGGTGATTTATTGATTTAATCCCAGTTCAAACTTAATTGAAGAAACATTGATGGATACCAATAAAAATAACTTAATTCTTATTAAATTTTAAATGGCTGATGTTGCCATATGCAGCCCTTGATATGCTTTAACAGTTATTTAAAAAATAAATAATAATTTGAAAAATAAATAATATTGAAAAAGAAATTATAAACTTGAATAATTTATTTTAAAAATAAATAAAATATTAAAAATAAATAAAAACAGTTTTAATACATAAAAACTGTTGCAGAAATGGATTGACTGTCACATACAAACCTGGTTAAATAGTTCAGAGGAAAATTGTCTCAAATGTTTCCTGTCGCCATGTTGAGGCTCTGATAACTCCTTCTCACAGAAAGCTTTCTGTTGTTTTTTAAAATCATCTTTTATGCTGTTTGACCTTTAATTAACTTTGGATTTAGGAATTTGATAAAGTGGAAGTTTATCTAATCCCCTCACTTCTCAATTCCGTTCTCTTCCCCAAAGCTAAGCATTTTTTTTTTCCTCGAGTCTAGAGACAAGTAATTTAAATTCTTGGAGCTGCTGGTGCCACAGCTCTGATTTGTTGACCCGTGGTGCTCAAGTGTTTTCCTCTCTGGCACCCAGCACAGGTCAGGTCCCAGTTTCCTGCACTGGGAGCAGGATGCAGCCAAGGGAAGGGGCAGGGAAGGAAGCTTTGCAGAGCCAGGGCTGCTCAGCTGCTGCCTCCACTTCCACAGCTTTTCATTTGTGTGCTGGTCTTTATTAATGTGCAAAAAATAAAATTATCCAAGGTGGAAAAGACCCCCAAGATCATCAATCAAAGCTTCAAATGGACTTGATGATCATGGAGGTTGTTTGGACCTCCCAGCTACGCTGGGTTTACCCTGAAACCTTTGTTTTGCTGAGCTGCAGTGGTGTTATTCTCTTTCTCCTGCTAAAACCTGCTGCATTCCCACATTGTTTTCCATAATCCCAAGAGTCTCAAGCCACACACTCGAGCCTTTCCCCTTCAGTTTCTATTCAAGGAAGAGAGAAGGAAACCCTGACTCTTTTCTCTGCTCTTTGCTTTATTTCCCAAGGCAAGAAGAGAGGAAGTGGTGGAAACAGAAGCTGTGGATTGTGCCACCCGAGTGCCAGTGTGCCCAGAGCCAGGCTGGGCAGCAAGGTGAGGTTAATTCCAGAAGGAATTATTCCAGCTCCTGAGTGCCAGTGTGCCCAGAGCCAGGCTGGGCAGCAAGGTGAGGAGCAGCCAGGTTCAATTCCAGAAGGAAAAAATTCCAGCTCCTGAGTGCCACTGTCCCTGCCAGGAGGAGCAGCCAGGTTTAATTCCACACAGAAAACATTCCAGCTCCTGTGAGCTCGTGGGGTCTGAGGGCTGAGTGTCCATGGGGCCACTTAAACCACGCTGGAATATTTTGGGTTTTTTCCTGGAAACCCAAGGCCCTCAGGAAGAGAAATGCTCCAATTTGGCTGTTGGCTCTTTGGCAGAGACTGTTCCTTTATCCTGGGGGGAACATCCCAGTCTGGGATTAAATCATCCAACCCATGAAACCCCAACCTGCTACTCCATTATTTACCCAAAACTTCATACTGGCCCGTTAATATCAGCCTCAGTCCACCTTGTCCTGCCATTAAACTGCCCTGTAATCTCATTATTTTATGAGACAGATACAAATGGTGTCCGGCAAAGCAGGGCACAGCTCCAGAGCTCTGCTTTGTTTCCTCAAGGGATGTCATTCCCCTGCCTTGCCTACTACCGCCAATTCTTCCAGCGTGTCCCAGGGATACTCGATTATTTGGATTAACTTGGGGGCAGGAAAAGAGGATTAGGAAGCAGAGCAGCTCTGAGAGACGGGTTACATCAGTTCTGTCTGTTTACAGACTTGCCCTGCTGAAAAACAATTTTCTAAAGCTGTTAATTATTCTGAATTATTTCCCAAATTACTACAAATCATTCCTGGCTCGGGACCCACCAGGGAGACAAAGGGGGAACTGTTTAGGTGGTGCTACCTTCAGTCACTCACATGAGCTTTCTCCTCCCTGCTTGGCCAAACTCTGCCTTCCCAAAGCAAAAAAAACTCATGTTTGCAGATTTAAAATATTTATTCTGTGGAAATTTGCAGCTCTTGCATGTGCTTAAAGCTGCTTGGGAGCTTAGAGACAGGAATTATCCAGGAGACCTTTCTATTCCTCTCCTTCATCCTGTCTGGAAATTCCATTAGTGAGGCATCAAAATTAAACTTTTTTTTTTTTCTCACATAGTTCTTTTTAAGATGAAAATTTTTGACTTTGAATTCTATCAGCCCCATTGGGGTGAAATACTCGGATATTTCAGACTTGGAATTGTCTTCTAAGAGGCAAGGAGTGGAACAAAGAGTGGATGCCCCAAGGAACACAAGGTGGATACTCCTGAGCCCGGGGGTCTCTCTGTGACAAACCTGGAGCTCAGGGATGATTTAGGATTCCCAGGAGGAGCTGAGCATCATCCAGGTCTCAGCAATAAAGCAGGAATTGCTCCTCATCCCTCTTTCAGGAGGAAAAATATTTTTCTCATTTCCCTCCCAACTTTTCATCGCTGGCAACTCTTTTTATTTTCTTTGCACCTTGGTTCCACCTCTTTCCAACCTTTGAAATCCATCCAGGTGGGATCTCACCTGCCTTTCCCACATTTCCCTACGTGCTGTGGGAACACCCACCATGATGACACTGTCACCTCCTAATCCTGGCGTTTATAAAGCAAAATTTCTCTTTTTTCCTCTCTTTTTAGTTAAATCCAGGGCTGTTCCTGCTGTGCCCCTCCACCCTCCACTTCCTACCATGCCAAAAGTGCTTTGAAACCTTGACCTGCAGAGATCTGAAACTTTCCCCCCAAAATTCCACCCAGCCAGGTGATCCAGGCTTATTCTGGGATGTCAATACCTGCATTGTTGGGAATGGGAAGAAATCCCACCCAGCTGGATTAGTGCTGAGCTGCCTGGGAATTCCAGCCTGAACACAGACCTTGTGCAAGGACCTGCAAATCCCAGGGACCAGATCTGGAATGGCAACAAAAATATTCTCTTGGTGTGTTGCTTTGGGTGTGGAAGGGATGTTTTCCCTTTTATCCATGATTTTCTTCTTCCAAAATTGGTAATTTTTGGATCGAGGCAACGTCAAATGTTTGTCACATGGAGCATCTCACACTCTCAGGGAAAACCATCCTTCACCTATTTGTTTCAGAAAGAATTTGAAGGAGTTTTTCATCAGAACACCCAAAATAAAAATTTCCTTGGTTTTACAATATTTAAGCAAATATTCTACTTCCCACACTGGCCAGTGCTGTAAACTGGTGGCACATGGAAATCCAGGTATGGCAGCCTGGGATTCTGCTTGTCTTTGGAGATACAAATGTCACTTTTTAAAACTAAAATTTCTATTTTTAAACAACTACACCCTTTTTTTTTAACATGCAGCTGATCTGTATTGTGCCTTCTCCACTGTCCCTCAGTTATTGCCACCCTTCTCCCCAAAACAGGTGATTTTGCCAAAAAATCCCTTCAGCTGGGGAAAAAACTTCCCCTTTGGAAGAGGAAATGAAAAATAAAAACTCCATGGAGCTCATGGGAACTGGTTTGGGTTATTTTTGGAGGAAATAAAGCTGAGGGGATGTTGTCACCTTTTGGAGGTGAATCCCCCGATTTAATTTCTGGAAATATCCATGTACCAAAGCTCACCAAAACTGATCTCTGCCTGGAATTCCAACGCAAGCTCTTCCACAGAAAAACACCAGGAGCTTTTTAAGCCCAAAGCAGCATTTTTAAGCCCAAAGCAGCATTTTTAAGCCAAAAGCAGCATTTTTTTGGTCAGTAAATTCCCTCCCACGGGAGGCCAGGCCGGGCTGTGCCGTGTCAGGGATTTTCCTGCCCGCGCCTCCTCCGGCCTCGCATGGTTCCCGAGGAGAACCCTGCCTGTCTGCCCTCTCATCAGCACACTTTGGGGTTAATTAGCACACTTTGGGGTTAATTAGCACACTTTGGGGTTAATTGGACCCGTGTTTCCCTCCTTTCTGCAGTGGGTGGTTTCAGTTATCCCAAATCCTGCTGGGACACCCAGGAAAGGGGAGCACAGAGCTGGGGGGTCAGGCTGAGAATGGGGCACCCTCCCTTCCACCCCAATCCCCTTCCTGGGACAAAATCGAATTATTATTTGATTAATTTGGACTTTTATCACATTGTTTTGATCGCTGAAGAAATCAGGGACAAATTCCCTGAGTGCTGGGACAAGAACACAAATGCTCAGCCCCCCCTTTTCCACCAAGGGAAAACGCTTTGGAATGCAGAAATTCCGACATTTAAATTCGGTTTTTTGTTCTGTATTTTTTTATTAAAATCCTCTGCCACTGTTGCAGTGCCCTGGCCCAGCCCTGCTCCTACACAGCAGCATGGTCTGGGCCATGTGTCCCCCTTCCTGGTGTCCCCAAGGGGGGGTGACAGCAACTCCCATCCCCCCCCCGAACAGAAAATAAATTAGAAAGAATTAAAAAAAAAAAAAGCAAAAGGAAGGGGATGGGAGACGTGGAGACCTTGTCACTGCACTGTGGGGACACGGGCATCCCTGTCACCCTGCTGGGGGCTGTCCTGGTGACATGGGGACAGAGAGCTGGGGTGGTGGGGACCCTGCACCCCGGGGGAGGTGACACTCGGGGTCCTGGGAGGGTCTCAGGTGACACTTGGGTACCCCAGGTGCAGTTTTGGGGGTTCCCGGGAGGGTCTCAGGTGACACTCGGGGTCCCGGGAGGGCCTCAGGTGACACTCGGGGTCCCCCCGGTGCAGTTTTGGGGGTTCCCGGGAGGGTCTCAGGGCCGCCCCGGGGCCGCGGGCAGCGGCAGCGG
>NW_005054618.1:326420-327440 GCF_000277835.1 Geospiza fortis
CGGCACCGGAACCGTCGCTTCGGCACCCGGCCCGGGGTGCCGGACCCCTGCGGGACCTCCCGTCAGCCCGGTGTCCCCCCCCAGAGACCCCTGGTCCCACTCACACTCCTGGGGTTCCCCCTCCCATCCCTTGTCCCCATGGTCCCCCCTTTCTCCTGTTCCTGGGGTCCCCCCAACCCAGGGTCCTTCTCCTTCCCAGGGGTTCCTCTTCCACCCTTGGGATCGTTGTCCCACGCCTGGGATCCCTCTCCTGTCCCTGGGGGTCTCGTGCTTGTCTCTGGGACCCCACAGTCCCTCCCCAGTCCTTGGTGTCCCCCTCCCCAAACCCTGGGGTCTCCCCCCACCCCAGGGTACTCGGACAATGTCACTGACCGTGCGCCAGGTCTCCATCCTCGTCACCGTCCCTTGCAGCCCCTGTGAGAGCACAGCAGGCTCAGGCCAGGCCCCCCTGTGTCCCTTGGAGCCACCCGTGTCCCCTCCACATCCTCCCCATCCTCTGGCATCAGCCACGCGTGCCAGAGCCACCCCAGTGCCACCGTGGTGCCACCTGCATCCCCCCAGAAACCCCCAAACATTCCCAGTGTCCCCCGTGATCCCCCAGTTCACCTTGGCAGGTCCCGCTGATCCCGAGGGACCCCTCCATGTCCTGCTGGAAGCCACTCCTGGGACACAGAGGGGACATCACCCTCTGTCCCCAGCGGGTCCCCACACGCCCCAGGAGGTCGGGGATGGGAGGGACAACTCACGGAAGGTCCTCGGAGAAGGGGACGCAGCCCCTGGAGGGCAGCCAGACACAATAGGGGTCTCGGGCAGCCAGGCAGCTCCTGCGGGGACACGGGGACACAGCTGCCATCCGTGTCCCTGTGCCCGTGTGTGCCCGTGTCCCCTCCCCTGCCCTCGTGCCCTCGGACGCTTCCATGACCTCGCACACCCTTGTGTCCCTGTGCCTTTGCACACTCATGTCCCTTGCACACTCCCGCTCTCTCGCACACTTTCCACATTCCCATTCCGCACATCCCC
>NW_005054618.1:328342-330758 GCF_000277835.1 Geospiza fortis
CGGGACAGGCCTGGTAAAGCCGGGCTTGAGGCTTAGGGGCTTCCTGGTGGTCCCACCACCCTTCACAAGGACCTTGCACAAGGAGCATCCCCACCCTGCAGCACCCGAACCTCCTCACATGAATTATTCCCTGGCTGCTCCATCCCCTCCCACAAATCCATCACTTTTTCTAAAAGTGATAACTTTTATCATAACCCTTTTCCACAGCAGAGAGGAAATAGCTCAAATCTCTCGATGGGATGTTTTTCTTTCAATTTTTTTTTGGTTTTTTGGTTGTAAATGTTTAGGGGGGGGGGAAAAATCACCTAATATATCGTTCTTAAAAGAAAAGAGAGAAATGTGTTCCCTCGTGATACCTTGGCTAAGTGGACTGTCTAAATATACAATATAAAATAATATAAAATGTAAAATGTGAAATGTGAAATGTAAAATGTGAAATGTGAAATGTAAAATGTAAAATGTAAAATGTAAAATGTAAAATGTGAAATGTGAAATGTAAAATGTAAAATGTAAAATGTAAAATGTAAAATATACAAATATAAACTTATATCGATATAAATATATAAATATGTCTAAAGATACCAGGTAAAAGGACAATACTGGGGCAGCTTACAGTGCACCATGGTGATTTAGGAAACCAACTTCTTATGGCATCTCACTTCCTAAGTCCGTCCCACTCCTGAGGCCACCCTGTCCCCAAGGCCACCCTGTCCCCGAGGCCACCCTGTCCCTGCACCTGGTGCCGGTGTGGGTGAAGAGGGGCCTCCCTCCCGCGGGCCCCACAGCTCCGTGCAGCAGCGGGTGCTCCTTGGCGAACACCAGCGTCTCGTCAGGGAAGTCCCCAGAGGTGACAACGCCAGCAGCGGGTCCCATCCCGGCGCAGCAGCCCGGCCTGCGGCACAGCTGGTGTGGGGACGCGGTGTCTGCGGCACCCGGGGGTGTCCCGGGGTGCCTGGGGGTGCCTGGGCTGGTACCTGGGCTGGGGGACCCTGTCCTCCGGCACCGGGCTCCAGGTGGTGCCGCGGGGCTCGGCGAAGGGGCCCTCGAAGGAGCGCTCCACGTCTGCCAGGTAGAAGGCGCAGACGGCCGAGCCGGGGATGCTGCGGTGACAGCAGTGGGGGACACGATGGGCCTTGGTTTGAGCCCCTCTGTGTCCCTGGTGTGTCCCCAGGCTCTGTTTCTCTGTGTGTGTCCGTGTGCTGCCCCTCTGTGTCCCCATGTCCCCATTTGAGTCCGTCCCCATGTCCTCCTGGGCATGCCCCTTTCTGTGTCCCCATGTCCACATGTGAGTCCCGACTCATCGCCCTGTCTTCACATCCCCATGTCCATGTCCCCAGGTCCCCAGGTCCCCAGGTCCCCTGGTCCCCATGACCCCACATTCCCATGTCCCCATGTCCCCACGTCCCCATGTCCCCATGTCCCCATGTCCCCATGTCCCCATGTCCCTACGTCCCCGTGTCCCTCTGTCCCTGTGTCCCTGTGTCCCCATATCACCATGTCCTCACACCCCCATGTCCCCATGTCCCAATGTCCCCATGTCCCCATGTCCCCATGTCCCCATGTCCCCACCTCCCCACATCCCCACATCCCCACATCCCATGTCCCCATGTCCCTACGTCCCTGTGTCCCTCTGTCCCCACATCTCCACATCCCCATGTCCCCACATCCCCACGTCCCTGTGTCCCTGTGTCCCTCTGTCCCCATGTCCCCGTGTCCCCGAGTCCCTGCCTGTTGGGTTGGGTGCCAAAGAGGGCGAGGACAGCGGGGCGCCCGTGCAGGGTCTGGGGGGGCGTCACAGCCTCCAGGACATCGAAGTAGAAGACGGTGTCCCCAGGGACGGAGCACTGCAGCCGCACCTTCAGGACGGACCACACCCGGGCCACCCGGGCCACCAGCACCTGTGCAGGAGCCGGGTCAGCACCTGGACATGTGGGGTCAGCACCTGGACACCCTCAGGGTCACCAGCACCTGTACGGGAACCTGCTCAGCACCTGGAGATGTGGGATCACCACCTGGACATGTGGGGTCAGCACCTGGACACCCTCAGGGTCACCACCCAAACACCTGGGGTCACCACCCAGGGGACCTGTGGGCGTTGGCATCTGGGCACCTGGACATCAGCACCTGGACACCCTCAGGGTCACCACCCAGGGCACCTGGGACCCCTGGGCATTGTGGCTGTCCCTCAGACACCTCAGGGGGTGCCCAGGGGTCACCCATCCTGGTGAGGGGCTCAGGAGTCTCCCCTGGCTGGAGCCCAGGGTGGGGGTCCCTGGGTGCCCCCCCTGTGCCCCCCATCCCCTGTGCCCCACCTTGCCCAGGGCGCTGAGCTCCACTGCCACCTCCCTGAAGAAGAAGTAGACGTAGGGGCCGTAGGGCAGCACCTGGACAAAGTGGGGTTCTGGGGGGGGGGGGG
>NW_005054618.1:332161-332763 GCF_000277835.1 Geospiza fortis
GGAGGGTCTCAGGTGACACTCGGGGTCCCTCCGGTGCAGTTTTGGGGTGTCCCATGAGGGTCCCAGGTGACACTCAGGAGGGTCCCAGGTGACACTTGTGGTCCCCCCGGTGCAGTTTTGGGGTGTCCCAGGAGGGTCTCAGGTGACACTCGGGGTCCTGGGAGGGTCTCAGGTGACACTCGGGGTCCCAGGAGGGTCCCAGGTGACACTCGGGGTCCCCCCGGTGACACTCGAGGTGCCCCCGGTGCAGTCCCCAGAGCATGGAGAACCTCTGTGCTCTGGCAATTGCCCTGCTGGGGCTGAGACCCCCAGGACCCCCCCTCATTTCGGGGGTCCCCCTCTCACCTGGTAGGTGCGGCACAGGGGGCTGAAGGCGTTGGTGCCACAAGCCAGGAGGGTCTCGGCGTCGCGGGGCACCAGCACTCGGATGTAGTTGTGACACTCGTCCTGTGGGCGGGAGGGGACACGCAGGTGACCCTGGTGTCACCACCCTCACAGCCCGCACCCCAAAGTCCCCTTGACGCCCCCTCACCTGCCGCCGGCCCCGCATGGCGCAGTTCTGCCTGTCCTGCGGCTCCCCCGTGAGGTGCTGCCAGGTGACA
>NW_005054618.1:335392-335751 GCF_000277835.1 Geospiza fortis
GCGGAGGACATGGACAGACAGGACACGTGGAACGCGCACAGGACACACGGGGGACACAGGAGGGACACACGAGGACATACACAGGACACGGGGGACACACACAGGACACACGGGGCGACACACACGGGACACGGGGGACACCTGGGACACCCACAGGACACACGGGGGACACAGACAGGACAGAAGGACACAGACAGGACAGAGGGACACACACAGGACAGAGGGACACAAAACTGTCCCCAATCTCCGGTGCCCTCCCGAGGGCGGCGCCATTCCCGGCGGTTCCTGCAGGGGGCGCAATCTCCAGCTCGGGTGAGGCCCCGCCCCCCCACCGGGAGGAGTCAGGCCCCGCCCCCTTC
>NW_005054618.1:336210-336656 GCF_000277835.1 Geospiza fortis
GTGGCCGTGCTGCTGGAGGCCACCTGCGGCCACGTGCTGCTGACCCGCCGGGCCAGCACCCTGCGCCACTTCCCCAACGTTTGGGTGCCACCAGGTGAGCGCGAGGACGGGGGACAGCAGCTCTGGGGGGTCACAGGTGTTTTGGGGTCCCCCTGACTACTCCTGTCCCCCCCCGCACTCAGGTGGGCACTTGGAGCCGGGAGAAGAGGTGAGGTGACACCGCGGGGAGGGCCAGGGGGCGCTCAGGTGAGTGTGGGGACACCTGTGACACCCCGAACCCCCCCAGCTGGTGGCCGCGGGGCTGCGGGAGCTGGCAGAGGAGAGGGGGCTGTGCCTGGAGCCTGGAACCTTCTCGTGGCACCTGCTCGGCCTCTGGGAGGTAACGACCCCCCCAACCTCAAAGCTGGGCAGGGGCTGACACCCCCAGGTGGCCGCTCTGTCCCACG
>NW_005054618.1:337327-338449 GCF_000277835.1 Geospiza fortis
CGCCACCGGGATCCTCCTGCGCCGCGCCCCGGCCCGCGGCCCCGACCTGGAGCGCGTCAGCACCGGCACCAAATTCGCGCTGGGGCGGTGGCGGGCGCGGGGGGAGGAGGAGCGGGAATAAAATTCCAGCGGGATCCCAGCCCCGTCCTGGAGTGGGGTTTGCGTGGGTTCGGGGGGATTCCAGGGGAATGGAGAGGGTACAACCCCTTCCCCGGGCTGATGGGATGGGGACATGGGATGGGAACACTGGATGGGGACATGGGATGGGACACAGGACATGGGATGGGACATGGGATGGGACACAGGACATGGGATGGGACACGGAATGGGACACAGGACATGGGATGGGACATGGGATGGGACACAGGACATGGGATGGGAACACAGGATGGGGACACGGGATGGGGACACGGGATGGGACATGGAAAGGGACACAGGACATGGGATGGGGACATGGGATGGCACACGGAATGGGACACGGAATGGGACAGGGGATGGGACACGGAATGGCACACGGGATGGGGACATGGGACACGGGATGGGGACATGGGATGGGACACAGGACACGGGATGGGACATGGAAAGGGACACAGGATGGGGACACGGGACACGGAAAGGGACACAGAATGGGACACGGCCACGTGTGTGTCACAATTTCCCGGTTTAATGCCACGGCCCCGCTCCCGCCTCGGCCCGCAGGATCCGCAGCAGCGCGGCGTGGACGCCCTCGTCCATGAATCCCTGCGGAGGAGGGAGGGTGGGTTTTGCTGGGATCCCACCCAAAACTGTGCCCCCACCCCCCAGAGACCCCGGACAGGGCCGGGGGGTCCCACCTGGGCAGCCTGGAGGAGGTGGCTCCGGTACACGGCCACAGTGTCCCGGTGCTGCTTCTGCTGGACCTGGGGGGCACAGGGCGGCACTGGGTGACTCAGAGTGACAAGAGGTGACAAAGGGTGACACGGTGTGACACCGGGCCTGGCCTCACCTCCAGCTGGAGCTGCAGCCGGGCGCTCCTGCCCCGCAGCCCCAACACCTCGGCCGAGAGTTTCTCCGTCTCCACCAGCAGCTGCTTCAGCTGGGGGGGGCAAAGTCAGGGGCAGAACTGGGGGGGCTGGGGGGGGG
>NW_005054618.1:338909-339275 GCF_000277835.1 Geospiza fortis
TGGGATGGGATGGGATCAATGGGATGGGATGGGATGGGATCAATGGGATGGGATCAATGGGATCAATGGGATGGGAATGGGGATAGGGATGGGGTGGGAATGGGGATGCAGATGGTGATGGGAACAACGATGAGAAGGGGACGATGATGGAAAGAGGACCGGGAAGGGGATAGAGGGACATGGGGATGGATAAGGGAGGAAGAAGAAGATGGGAAGGGGTCGGCGATGGGGAGAAGGATGGCAGGAGGATGATGACGGGAGTGGGACTGGTGCTGGGAGGGTCCCGTCCCCGTCCCCAGCCCGTCGCTCACCTTCCCGTCCTTGTCCCGGCAGGCGCGCTCCAGCCGCCCCGCGCGCTCCCGCAGC
>NW_005054618.1:339512-340406 GCF_000277835.1 Geospiza fortis
CCCCTTTCGGCCCCCCGCCCCGCCGCTTCCCGCCCGCAGCCGGCTCCGCGCCGTTCACCGAGCACCGGCGGAGTTTTTCCAGGAGGATTTGGGATCCTTGGAGAATCCTGGCGTGGATCTGGTCCTGCTGCTCCAGCTGCTCCCAGGCGGGCTCGGCCCGGAGGGATCGCTCGGATTCCCGACGCAGCTCCCGGCTCCGGGAGAAGGCTCCGGCCTTCGCTTCCCGCATTTTGGAGCACTCCTCCCCGATCCAGGCCAGGAACGGGAGCAGCGCCGGAGCCTCGCTGCTGCCGTGTCCTCCTCCTTCCCACTCTTCATCCCTCGTCCTCTTCCTCAGCTCCGCCACGCGCCGGGCCAGGAGCTCCAGGCAGGCGCCGTCATCCTCCTCATCCTCATCCTCCTCCTCATCCTCCCCCGCGCCCCGTCCCGGCAGGAGCCGCACGAGCTCCCGCAGCCGCCGCCGGATGCCCTCGGCAGCTTCCTCCAGCCTCCGGCATTCCAGAGTCTTCCTCTCCAGCTCCTCCCGCAGCCACCGGGCAGCGCGTCCGTCCCGCTGCTCCTCTTCCTCCTCTTCCTCCTCCTCGCCCTGGATTCCCACCCGCCCAGCACCATTCTCTGCTGGAGGGAAAAACACAATCCCATTTTCCCAATTTTTCCCTATTTTTTTCCAATTTCCCCCCGTTGTTTTCCCATTTCCCCACATTTTTTTTCCCTTTTTGTGGGAGGGAGGTCTCACCTCTCCTTGGGACCTTCCGGAGAGCCCAGCTCAGAGCTTCCCCGGTGACATTCCCGGTGACATTCCCGGTGACATTCCCGGTGTCCTTGTCCTTCTTGTGGCCCTGCAGCAGCTCAGCCGCTTCCAGGCTGCCGTGAGCCAGGGCCAGCTCCAGCGCC
>NW_005054618.1:340764-341119 GCF_000277835.1 Geospiza fortis
CACAGAGCGATGTCCCCAGGGCATCCCAGTGTCCCCAGTGTCCCCAGTGTCCCCAGTGTTCCCAGTGTCCCCTGTCACCCACCTGCCATCCCTGTCGGCCAGCCCGGGCTCGGCCCCACGCCGCAGGAGCTGGGCACAAACAGCCACGTGGTTCCCCTGTGCTGCCAGCATCAGGGGGGTCTGGCCGTGCTGAGGGGACACGTGGGGTGACCACCAACCCTCACTGTCCCCTGCCACCCCCTGCTGTCCCCCTGTCCCCACTCACGGCGTCGGGGACATCCAGTGGCGCCTCGTGGTCGCAGAGCAGGAGGAGGCTGGAGGGGCAGCCCGAGGAGGCTGCAGGGGGGGCGGGGGC
>NW_005054618.1:341323-342216 GCF_000277835.1 Geospiza fortis
TGGGAATGGGAATGGGATTGGGATTGGGAATGGGATTGGGATTGGGAATGGGAATGGCACTGGGTCCCCCATCCCAGCCCTGTTCCCGTCCTCATCCCCGTCCTTGTTCCCTGTCCTTGTCCCCATCCCCACCTCCATGCTCATCCTCCTCTGCATGCCCAGTCCGTGTCCTTATCCCTGTCTCTCTCCTGATCTCCATCCCTATTTTCACCCCCAGCTCCATCCCAATCCAGTTCCTGTTCCCATCCCACTCCTACCCTATTTCCATCCAATTCCAATTCCAATTGCAATTCCAATTCCCTTTCCCATTCCAATTCCTGCTCCCATCCCACTCCCTCCCATTCCAGTTTCCATTCCCATTCCCATCCCATTCCCATTCCCATCCCATCCCATCCCATCCCATCCCATTCCCATCCCATCCCATCCCATCCCATCCCTCCCCGTACCTGCAGCAGCACCTTCACGCACTGGGGCTGGCAGGCGATGGTGGCCAAGTGCAGGGCGGTGCTGCCTGTGGGGACAGGACGGGCTGGGGACACTCCTGGGGGACACCCCCTCCTTGGGGACACCCCCAGGGGACACGCCCCTCCATCAGGGGACACCCCCTCCTCAGGGACACTCCCCAGGGTGCTCCCGGGGGTCCCTCCCTTGGGGGACAGCTCTGGGCTCTTCCAGAAGTGACACAGGCACCTGCCTGGATGTCCCCAAGGTGTCCCCAAGGTGTCCCCAAGGTGTCCCCACCCACCATCATCGTTGCTCTCATTGACGGGAGCCCCGTGCTCCAGCAGCAGCGTCAGGCACTCGGTGAGACCCCCGGCCGCGGCCAGGTGGAGCCTGGGGGGGGTGAGAGGTGACCGTGACCGGTGTGTCCCCCCCTCCCGGAGCCACCCCCG
>NW_005054618.1:342879-343547 GCF_000277835.1 Geospiza fortis
GTGCGGGTTCGGGGAACGGGAACCGGGACTGGGAGCGGGAGCTGAGAACGGGAACCGGGACTGGGAGCGGGAACCGGGACTGGGAGCGGGAGCGGGGTCTGAGAACGGGAACCGGGAGCGGGGTCTGAGAACGGGAACCGGGACTGGGATGGGCTGCGGGAGCTGCAGCGGGGCCAGGGCTGGGGGCGAGGCAATGGGGCAGGATTGGGGTCAGGATTGGGGCTGCGATTGGGGTTGAACTGGGATTGGAAGCTGGGAATAGGGCTCGGATTGCAGGAGGGCATCGGGACCTGCATCAGAACTGGGATTGGGATCGGGATGGATTTGGGGCTGGGACAGGGATTGCAGCCAGGATTGGGACCAGAATCGGGGCTGGGAATGGAATTGCAGCTGGGATCGTCAGAGCTGGGTTGGGGTCGGGACTGAGGCAGCCTCGGGGCTGGGATCAGGGCTGGCACCGGCATTGGGATGGCAGCTGGCACGGGCTGGGATCGGCATTGGGATCGGCATTGGGATCGGGGTCGCAGCCGGGATCGGGATTGGGGTCGCAGCCGGCACGGGCCCCCTGTTCCTGCCGGGACTCACCGTCACTTGCGAGCTGGAGCAGGAGAACATCCTCTTCATGGCCGGGACCCCCGCCCCGGGATCCCCGGACCCCCACGCCTCCG
>NW_005054618.1:346156-347691 GCF_000277835.1 Geospiza fortis
AAGAGGGAGCAGAGGGCAATGAGGAGAAAGAGAGGAATGGGAAGGGAACAAAGCGGGAAAGGGGGAAAAGGAGGGAATGGGGAAAAGGAGGAAGAAAGGGGAAAAAGGGGGGAAAAATGGGGGAAGAGGGCAAGAGGGAACAGGGAGCAATGAGAATAAGGAGAGGAATGACAAGGGGACAAAGAGGGGCAAGGGGGGAGAAAGAGGACAGGGAATGGATGTGGGAACAGAGTCGATTAGGGCAAGGGTCCCCCTTTGTCCCTCCAGTGTCCCCCTGTCCCACCTGGAGCCGCAGCAGGAGCCCGTACAGGTTCACCAGGCGCTGGTTGATCTCCTGTAGGGGACAGGATTGGGGAGAGGGGAGGTGAACCCCAAATTCCACATTGGGGTGGGGGGGACCCCATTGAGGCACCACGGGGTGGGCACCACCCCATCACCCCAAAACCCTTTCCTCACCTCCTGGGATCCCCTCGGCGGGACCTGGTTCCCATTGCCGTCCTGCGGAAGAGAGTGGCGTGACATTGAGGGTCCCAGTGTGGGCTGGGGGTCCCCAGCTGTCCCCCCAGTGCCCAAGTGTCCCCCCTGTGCCCCCTCCCCAACTCACCCGCTGCCCAGCGTCCGGATCCGCCCGGAATTCCAAGGAGCCGTTGATGCTGCCGGAGTCACCGTCTGCAGGGGAAGGTTGGGTGAGCCCCAAGGGGGTCTCTGGGGTCTCCCCAACCCAGCAACCCCTCCCTGCGTCCCCCCCTTACTGCTGGCACTGGGGCTGGGGCAGCTCTCGGCCTCGGGGGGGTTGTTCTGGTTCTGGTTCTGGTTCTGGTTCTGGTTCTGGTCCCGATCCCGGCTGCATCCCGTAAAAATCTCCTTCAGGCACTCCACTGTGGGGGGAAGGGTGGGCCCCTGCCTCAGTTTCCCCATCCTGGTGCATCCAGAACTTTCCATCCCATCCCGGCGCATCCAGAACTTTCCATCCCATCCCGTACTTCTCCTTCCCACCCCATCCCGGAGCTGCTTTTTGTTGACGGAGTGACAAAATTCTTTTTTGTTCTCTTCGACAGGAAAGAAGCTCAGAAGTTTCTCTCTTTGGTTAGATGAAAAAAGCAACCTCATAAGCCTAAAGAATTTCACCTTAAACTTGAAAGCAGCTAATTAGACAAAACCCAAAAAGTCCCACCTAGAAAAAGGAGTAAATAACGAAACTAACTACTTTTATAAAATGTTTTACCAAAACCAAAAATGTCTAAGACCCAACTCAATTTTCTCTGCTTATTATTTCCCCTTTTATTTATTATTTTATGTTTTTACTTCCAACTCTACAAACGAAAACCACACCACTTATTTTTATGCCTCCAAAAGTAACTAAGCTATATTAAATATGTTTTAAACCTCCAAAAATTTATGGAAATAACTCAAAAAAGGATTCCAGAGCGCTGTTGTACCTTCCCGGATGGCGTCGTGCAGCAGAACGTCCCCGCGGGGGCCCCGGGGGGGGGCCCCAGGGAAGGGGGTGCCCCGGGGGGCTGTGGGGGTCTCGG
>NW_005054618.1:349812-358561 GCF_000277835.1 Geospiza fortis
GCCCTCCCGAAGGCTCCGGGCCGGCTGTCCCAGCACAGCGGCGCCTTGGCACGGGGATCCACGCGCCGGAAAACGTCCCAGAGGCGCCCGCGGAGCTCCCAGGCGTGAACCTCCTCATCCACGGCCGACAGCAGCTCCTTCACCAAGCGCAGCGCCCGCGACAGGTCCGCGCAGTCGCCCTCGTTTTCTGCGACAAGGGGAGGGAAGATGGGGTCGGGGTCTTTAGCTGCTCAGAGTCACCCCGAGAAAAGTCTCAAAGTCTCTTTTCCCAGCCCGGCCCACCTTTCAGCTTCCTCAAGGATGCTTCAGTCTCCGTCTCAATCAGGGGAAAATCCTGGCGGCTTGGACAGCTGGGAGAGCCAGGATGGGGAGGGGGATCAGAACCAGAGACCCCACCACCCCCTCACCCCACACCCAGCCCCTTTTCCGCTCCACATCCACGCACCCACCACCACCCACCCTGCAACCATGGCCCCCCCAGCCATGCCCAGCCATCCCGGGGGGGCTCCCAGGTGTCCCCAGTTCCCGCGGGACACTCACAGGCTGACGGCCTGCTGGATGACCTTCATCCAGTGGTTGCGGTCGTCCCGTGAGGCCGCGTGCACCTCGTACATCTCGGGCGGGGCCGCGCTGATCAGGAACATCCCCTTCTCCTGGTTGGCGATGTCCCTCACGATCAGGTTTTGCAGGGAGATGACAGCAGGCTTGTCCTGAGGGATTGGGGAGCGCTGGGAATTGGGGAATGGTGCTCTGGAAGCCCCAGGTGAGGGTCAGGGTGAGGAGGGGGAGGCTCACCAGCATGGGGAAGGTGTATTTCTGGTCCTTCTCTTGCAGGAACACCAGCACGTCCGTCATCAGCAGCACCAGGACATCTGGGATGGGTCACGGACACATTTTATGAAAAATCTTTTTGCTAGGACTTTTTTTCTCCTGAGAAGCTGAGAGGCCTCAGGAATGAGATGTAAACAACAATTATCTGCTGCTGTGGAATGCAACAGGCGGATCTGTGATTGGTCTCATGTGGTTGTTTCTAATTAATGGCCAGTCACAGTCCGGCTGTCTCGGACTCTCTGAGAGCCACAAGATTTTATTATCATTCTATTCCTTTCCTTTTCAAGCATTCTGATCAATGGAATCGATGGGATGGGATAGGATGGGATCAGTGGGATGGTATCAATGGGATGGGATGGAATGGGATGGGATCCATGGGATCAGATCTATGGGATGGGATCAATGGGATGGGATGGAATGGGATGGGATCAATGGGATGGAACGGGATGGGATCAATGGGATGGGATCCATTCCTTTCCTTCTCAAGCCTTCTGATGATTTCTATTCTTTTCGTATAGTTTTAATAGAATATATATATAATAAAATAACAAATCAGCCTTTTGAAACATGGAGCCAAGATTCTCGTCCCTTCCTTTGCCCTGGGACCCCTGCGAACACCACCACCATTGGTGACCCCGAGTGAGGAACATCCCCACGTTTGGTGACCCCGAGTGAGGAAAAACTCCACAGGGATGGGTTGGGTTTTGTCAGCCCCCCCAAATCCCAGGGCTGACCCCAAACTCAGCCATGGAGAGAGCAGCTCTGCCACCATCCTGCTCCACGCGCATCCCCACTCCCTGCACATCCCTCCATCCCGTTTTTCCCCACCTTTGAAGCGCCCGGCCGCCGTTTTCCAGAGCATCCCCCCGCTGTGCACCAGCTTCCTGCGGAGCAGCTCGTCCCTCCCGAAGGCTCCGGGCCGGCTGTCCCAGCACAGCGGCACCTTGGCACGGGGATCCACGCGCCGGAAAACGTCCCAGAGGCGCCCGCGGAGCTCCCAGGCGTGAACCTCCTCATCCACGGCCGACAGCAGCTCCTTCACCAAGCGCAGCGCCCGCGACAGGTCCGCGCAGTCGCCCTCGTTTTCTGCGACAAGGGGAGGGAAGATGGGGTCGGGGTCTTTAGCTGCTCAGAGTCACCCCGAGAAAAGTCTCAAAGTCTCTTTTCCCAGCCCGGCGCTTGAAGAAGGAGTCAGGGCTCTTCATTTCTCGCTCTCAAGGTTGTTTATTTTATCTTAGCTATAAAAAATTTACTCCTGTCCTGCCGAGGGCTGTCCAGCTGGACAGTTCCAGGCACTCTGCCTGCCCCCAGGGCTGTGTTATGTCTTTATACTAAAAACTACGTGTACAATGTTTACAATTACTTTCCAATACCTATCACCTGTGTTAGACAGTGAGCTTCTACTCTAAACCAATCTGTAAGTGCCACAATCACAGCAGGAGATGGAGGCCAAGAAGAAGAAAGAGAAAGGCTGGACACACCCAGATCCCTCCATCTTGCCCCCTAAACCCCCCATACCAAAAACCCCAAAATCTACTTTTCCACCCCATGATAGCTTCACTAATATTCTACTCAAACTGTTGTGCCTTGCTGATCTTCATACAAGGTTGGTAATTTGCTCCACGGGTCATAATCAAACCCACAGGGGCATTGTGGGCTCTGTGCCACGGTCCCTGAGCCCCCTGGCAGGGTCTGGGCTGCTCAGGACAGCCAGAGGGGTGCCCTGGGTGCTGACATCGTGGAATTCCGGCCCCACCCCAAAAGCAAGGAGGCGGGAGAAGAGTTTTCCGCTGGAATGTGCTGGGGGGTGGAGACCCCCATCCTGGGGGTCCTCCAGAAGATGGAGACCCCAAATCCCAGCCCAGGGCCCAGGTACCTTTGGAATTCTTGAGGATGCGCTCGATGAGCACCGGGTACTTGGTGATGCGCTGCGTCACCAGCAGGATGCACTCGGGGACGCCGTGGCGGCGGAGGAGGGGGGAGCGTGTCACCCGCTGAAGGGAGGGGGACACACTGTCAGCATTGTCAGCAGGGCCCCCCCAAAACCCCAGCTCCCATCCTAGGGGGATGCAGACCCTGATCCCCATCCTGGGGGTCCTCCAGAGGATGCAGACCCTGATCTCCATCCCAGGGGTCCCCCCAGAAGATGGAGACCCTGATCCCTATCCCAGGAGTCCCTCAGAGGATGGAGACCCCAAACCCTATGCCAGGGGTCCCCCAGAGGATGGAGACCCCAAATCCCAGCCCAGGGATCCTCCAGAGGATGGAGACCCCAACCCCTATCCTACGGGGATGCAGACCCTGATCTCCATCCCAGGGGTCCCCCCAGAAGATGGAGACCCTGATCCCTATCCCAGGAGTCCCTCAGAGGATGGAGACCCCAAACCCTATGCCGGCGATCCCCCAGAGGATGAAGACCGCAAACTCCATCCCAGGGTCCCCCAGAGGGTGGACACCCCAGCTCCCATCCTAGGGGGATGCAGACCCTGATCCCCAGTCCAGGGGTCCCCCAGAGGATGCAGACCCCGCTCCCCAGCCCGGGGGTCCCCAGGGAGCCCACCCTGATGAACTGCTGGAAGCGTTTGTCCCGGGCCAGCAGGTCCTTGTACTCCTTGAGCGCCTTGGTGTGCTTGCTGCAGAACTCAGCGTAGGCTTTGCGCAGCTGCTCCGCGCTCGGGCCCGAGAACTTGGCGGTGGGAACAACGAGGGGACATCAGTGAGCGCGTCCCCTCCACCATCCCCACCGCCATGTCCCCCAAAACCCTCATTTCCCCGCATCCCGCCCCCCCAAATCCTGATTTTCTGCCCACCTGGGTGACGAGGATGTCGCCGAGGCGGTCGATGACGAAGTTCTTGTTGCTGTCCTGGGCCAGCGATTCCCGGCGCCGCTCCAGGAGCTGGGCCAGGAAGCGCTCGTGGATGTGGCTGAGCTCGTCCAGGCAGGGGAAGATGCGCTGGACGGTGCCGGGGTCCAGCTGCAGCTCCTCCAGCATGGCCCTGCGGAACAGGGCGCCCATGATCTTCAGCGTCCGCACGTGGTGCAGCTCCGTCTGCATCAGCTCTGCGGGGGCACGGCGGGGGCACCAGGGGACAGGGACACGCCATGGGGACAGGGACACACCCCTGGGGATAGGGACAGACTCCCAGGGACAAAACCCCTAAGGACAGGGACACGGCCCCATGGACAGAACCCTCAGGGACAGGGACAGCACATCCAGGGACAGAACCCTTGGGGACAGGGACACAACACCAGGGACAGCACTCTAGGGGACAGGGACACAACACCAGGGACAGCACTCTTGGGGACAGGGACACAGCATGGGGACAGGGACAGGAACAACACCCCCAGGGACAGGAACAACACCCCAACAGCAGCCCAGAGGGAGCAGGACCCCAGGGACAGCCACCCAGCCTGGCCCTGTGTCCCCATTCCCACCTCCCTGTCCCTTCGTCCCCATTCCCGCTTCTCCAACCTCTTCCTGCGTCCCCTGTCCCCGCGTCCCTCATCTCTGCATCCCCACCCCTGTATATCACATTCCCCATGCCTTTATCCCTGTCCCCGTGTCCCTGTCCCTCTGTCCCCTCACCGTAGATGACGTCCTGCCGCTTCATGACGTCCATGCGGTGCTGCTGCAGGAAGCTGTTGTCCACCGCCAGGCTCCAGGAATCCGCCTCAAACTCCTTCCCATCCGCCTCCAGGTCGCTCAGCAGCTGGCTCAGGATGACGTCAGGGCCTGCAGGTGACATCAGCGGGGACATGGAGCCCCCGTGTCCCTCCCCTGTGCCCTCACGGTGTCACCGGGGGTGTCCCCACCTTCGTCGATCAACGACTCCACCGAGAGCGTCCGGTTGCGCATGTTGAGGGAATCCGTGGACTGGGACAGGATCCGCCGGATGCCCAGGGGAGAGTCATCGTTGAAATTCCTGGAGAGGGGGTGGGACGTGATGGGGATGTGATGGGGAAAAGCCATCCCAAAAAAGCCACCATGGCACAGCAATCCTGGCAAAGCCATCCCAGAAAAACCATCCCAAAAAAGCCACCATGGCTCGGTCATCCTGGCAAGGCCACCCGAAAAATCCACCATGGCATGGTCATCCTGGCAAGGCCGCCCCAAAAAAAGTCACCCCAAAAAAGCCACCATGGCACGGTCATCCTGGCAAAGCCACCCCAAAATCTGTCCCAAAAAAACCACCATGGTACAGCAATCCCGGCAAAGCCACCCCAAAAAATTCATCCCCAAAAAGCCACCATGGCACAGTCATCCTGGTGAGGCCACCTCAAAAAAGCCACCCCAAAAAAGCCACCATGGCACAGTCATCCTGGTGAGGCCACCTCAAAAAAGCCACCCCAAAAAAGCCACCATGGCACGGTCATCCTGGCAAAGCCATCCCAAAATCTGTCCCAAAAATCCACCATGGCACAGAAATCCTGGCAAAGCCACCCCAAAAAAGCCACCATGGCACAGTCATCCTGGCAAAGCCATCCCAAAATCTGTCCCAAAAATCCACCATGGCACAGAAATCCTGGCAAAGCCACCCCAAAAAAGCCACCATGGCACAGTCATTCTGGCAAGGCCACCCCAAAAAAAGCCATCCCAAAAAAGACACCATGGCACGGTCATCCTGGCAAAGCCATCCCAAAAAAAGCCATCCCAAAAAAGCCACCCCAAAAAAGCCACCGTGGCACAGTCGTCCTGGCAAGGCCACCCCAAAAACGTCATCCCAAAAAAGCCGCCCTGACCAAGGCACTGCGGCAAATCCAATCTGGCAAAGCCACCCCGGCAATTCCGCCCCCCCCCAAAATAAGCCATTGTTGAACGTTCTGGAGAGGGGGTGGGTCATGTTGGGGACACGATGGGGACACCCCCGGCTCCCCCCTGTCCTTACCCCGAGATGTTGGTGGTGGAGACGCTCTTGGAGAGCGACAAGGAGGGGCGGCCGCGGCGCGGCCCCAGCAGCGTCTGCCGGAAGCTCTCCGAGGGGTAAATGGCAGAGTTGGGGCGCTCCCGGATGGCATCTGGGGAGGGGGACAGTGCTGGGACCCCCCTGTCACCCCCCAGGCTGGGCAGGGACGCAGGGGAGGGGAGGGAAAGGAAAGATGGGGA
Organism: Geospiza fortis; assembly: GCF_000277835.1. NCBI lineage: Eukaryota > Metazoa > Chordata > Aves > Passeriformes > Thraupidae > Geospiza > Geospiza fortis. Next base: position 355,749 of record NW_005054618.1, read on the forward strand.
AAAGAAGGGGAAAAGAAGGGGAAAAGGGAAAGGGAAAGGGAAAGGGAAAGGAAAAGGAAAAGGAAAAGGAAAAGGAAAAGGAAAAGGAAAAGGAAAAGGAAAAGGAAAAGGAAAAGGAAAAGGAAAAGGAAAGGGAAAGGAGGGGGAAAGGAGGGGGAAAGGGAAAGGGAGGAAAGGGGAAAAAGGAAAAGAGGAAAAGAGGAAAAGGAAATGGGAAAGGAAAAGTAAGGTAAGGAGGAAAAGGGGAAAGGAAAGGAAAGGAAAGGAAAGGAAAGGAAAGGAAAGGAAAGGAAAGGAAAGGAAAGGAAAGGAAAGGAAAGGAAAGGAAAGGAAAGGAAAGGAAAGGAAAGGAAAGGAAAGGAAAGGAAAGGAAAGGAAAGGAAAGGAAAGGAAAGGAAAGGAAAGGAAAGGAAAGGAAAGGAAAGGAAAGGAAAGGAAAGGAAAGGAAAGGAAAGGAAAGGAAAGGAAAGGAAAGGAAAGGAAAGGAAAGGACCCCCCACTCACTCTTGTTGCGCAGGGACACCGACTGCAGGGCTGAGCTGTTCTTCAGCAGCGCCGCCTTCTGCTGCTGCGGGGGAGCAGAAGCGTCACCGTCCTCGTCACTGTCACTGTCCTCGCGTGTCCCCAGTGCCACATCCCCCGTCCCCTCCTCCCCACGGCTCCCTCAGCCCCCGCTGGCACCGCGCTCACCTTCTGCTTCACCTTGGTGCAGTTGGGCAGCGTGTCCTTGCAGCGGTTGTGGATGGTGACGTTGCAGGCTGGGGGACACCGAGAGGTGACAAAAAGGCCACGGGGACCCTCCTGCCACCCCTCCTTCCCCGGCTCCTGGCAGAGCGACGGCAGCAGATGTGGTGGGAATGAGGGTGGGTGAGGAGCAGCCGGAGCTGCAGCTGCCACGGAGCAGCTGCCCCGAGGCCGAGGGCACCACGCCAGAGCGGGGCCACCAGCGCCGGGGAGCTGGGATGTGCCAGGGTGGAGAGATGGAGGAACCATCTCCTGCTCCAGGCAGCAAACCCGGCAGGAACTGGGCTCTGGGAACGGGCACTGCGGTGCCCATGCGGGAAAACCACCCCGAAAAAGTCATCTTGGAAAAGGCACCATGGCAGAGTCACCCTGGTGAGGCCACCCCAAAAATACATCCCAAAAAAGCCACCATGGCACAATCATCCTGCTAAAGCCACCCTAAAAATGCCATCCCAAAAAAGCCACCGTGGCAGAGTCACCCTGGTGAGGCCACCCCAAAAAGGCCATCCTGGCAAGGCCACCCCAAAAATACACCCCAAAAATACATCCCAAAAAAGCCACCATGGCACTGTCATCCTGGTAAAGCCACCCCAAAAAAGCCACCCCAAAAAAACCATCCCAAAAAAAAAACCATCCTGGCAAGGCCACCCCAAAAAAAGCCACCATGGCAGAGTCACCCTGGTGAGGCCACCCTAAAAATACATCCCAAAAAAGCCATCCTGACAAAGCCACCCCAAAAATACATCCCAAAAAAGCCACCCCAAAAAAGCCACCATGGCTCAGTCGTCCTGGCAAGACCACCCCAAAAAAAGTCATCCCAAAAAAGCCGCCCCGGCCAAGGCACTGCGGCAAATCCAATCTGGCAAAGCCACCCCAGCAATTCCGCCCCAGCAAAGCCACCCCAAAAAAAGTCATCCCAAAAAAAGCCTCCTCAGGAAAAAAAAAACCAACAAAAAAACCAACCCACTGCGGCAAAGCCACCCCAGAAAAATCCACCCTGGCAACTCCACACTGCGGCAATGGCACCCTGGCCAAGCCACCACAGAAATGTCACCCTGGCACGAGAAAGCCACCCCAGAAAATCCATCCTGGCAATTCCATCCCAGAAAATCCATCCTGGCAATTCCACCCCAGAAAATCCAGCCTGGCAATTCCATCCCAGAAAATCCATCCTGGCAACTCCATCCCAGAAAATCCATCCTGGCAATTCCATCCCAGAAATCTCAGCCTGGCAATTCCACCCCAGAAAATCCATCCTGGCAATTCTACCCCAGAAAATCCAGCCTGGCAATTCCACTGCAGCAAAGCCACTGTGGCAATGCTAACCCTGGCAAAGCCACCCCAGTGATGCCACCGTGGAAATTCTGCCCTGAAAAAGCCAACCTGGCAAAGCCACCCCATCAAATCAAGCCTGGCAAAGCCACCCTGGCAATTTTGCCCTGGAAAAGCCAACCTGGCAAAGCCACCCCAGCGATGCCACCCCATCAAATCCACCCTGGCAATGCCACTGCAGCAAAGCCACCCCATCAAATCCACCCTGGCAAAGCCACCCCAGCAATGCCACCCTGGCAAAGCCACTGCAGCCATGGCACCCTGGCAAAGCCACCCCGTCAAATCCACCCTGGCAATGCCACCCCACCAAATCCACCCCGGCAATGCCACCCCAGCGATGCCATCCTGGCAATGCCACTGCAGCAATGCCACCCTGGCAATGCCACCCCATCAAATCCACCCTGGCAAAGCCACCCCAGCCATGCCACCGTGCCAACCCTGCCCTGCCACATCCCCCCCGGCAAATCCCCCCTGGCAACCCCTGCAGGGCACACCCAGCTGGCATTCCCCTCCCTCTGCCCTGCCATGCCCCCGGGCACTCACTGGGGCACACGAGCGCTTCCTTGGCCGTGATGCTCTTGTTGCAGGCGAAGCACATGGTCATGCCCGACACGGAGATGGTGGTGAACAGGTGCCCGTTGGTGTAACGCGCGTCCTTCTCCTTGCCCTCCTTCATCCTCTCCTTGTCCCTGCCCTGCCCTGACATTGGCACCGGACGCCTGACGGGGCTGCGGCAC
>NW_005054618.1:359072-359675 GCF_000277835.1 Geospiza fortis
CCCCCCGGTCCTGCTCTCCAATCCCCGAGTGGGGGTCCCGCTGTCCGTCCCTGCTGCCCATCCCCCCCCTCTGAGGGCGGGGGAGGGGCTGAGGGACCCCCGGGGGGAGCCTGGGGGGGGGAGAACGGGGGGGACCCCAAGGGCACCTCTGAGACCCCAAGGGCACCTTTGGAACCCCTTGGTCACCTTTGGGATCTCAGGGATCAGGACAGCAACCCCATTGGCACCTTTAGGACCCCATTGGCACCTTTGGGACCCCTTGGGCAGGAGAGGGACCCCATTGGCACCTCTGAGACCCCGGGGATCAGGAGAGGGACCCCATGGACAGGAATGGGACCCCATGGGCACCTTTAGGACCCCTCGGATTGGGACAGGGACTCCATGGGCACCTCTGGGACCCCACGGCCAGGAGTGGGACCCCTCAGAGCGGGACAGGAACCCCATTGGCACCTTTGGGACCCCACAGGCACCTTTGGGACCCCATGGGCACCTCTGGGACCCCATGGGCACCTTTGGACCCCTCGGATTGGGACAGGGACCCCATGAGCCCCTTTGGGACCCCGGGAATCAGGACAGGAACCCCACTGGCATCTTTGGGACCCC
>NW_005054618.1:360133-360696 GCF_000277835.1 Geospiza fortis
CGGACCCCCCGAGCCGCTCCCCCCGAGCCCGGCCGCGACATCCGCCCCATGCGCGATTGTTCCCGCCCGCTTGTTTGTTTTCCTTTGATTTTTCCCTTTGCTCCGCCGGTTTTGTTTGCTTTGCTTTTCTTTTCCTCCGTTTTGTTGGTTTTTTTTTTTGTTCTTTTCTTTTCTTTTTTTCCTCCCTTTATTTGCTTGCCTTTCTTTTCCTTTCATTTTTTTTGCTTTTTGCTTTGCTCCCCTTTATTCTTTTCCCCCTTTTTATCCCCCTCTCCTTTCCTTCACTTTCCTCCTTTATCTTCCTGCTTTTCTTTCCTTTTTTTATCATTCTTTTATCCCACCTCCCCCCTTTTTTCCCCTTTTTATCTCTATATCCCCCTTTTAATCGTCTTTTTCTTTTTAACTGATTTCCCCACCTTTACCACTTTCCCCGCTGTTAATTTCCCCCTTTTTTTAACCTTATTTTCCCTTTTTTTCAAACCTTATTTTCCCTTTTTTTCTCCGCGATTTCCCCCACACTTTTTTAGCTCGATCATTTTTTTTTTTTGGCCGTTTTTCTTCCA
>NW_005054618.1:363151-365963 GCF_000277835.1 Geospiza fortis
CATCCCGAGGGATCCGAATCCCAACATCCCCAGATACCTGAATTCAAAATCCCGAGGGATCCGAATCCAACATCCCGAGGAATCCGAATCCAAAATCCCGAGGGATTTGTAATCCAACATTTCAAGGGATCTGAATCCCAACATCCCCAGAGATCTGAATTCCTGCATCCCAAGGGATTTGTAGTCCAGCATCCTGAGGGATCCGAATCCCAACATCCCCAGAGATCTGAATTCAAAATCTCGAGGGATTTGTGACCAAACATCCCGAGGGATCTGAATTCCTGCATCCCGAGGGATTTGTAACTAAACATCCTGAGGGATCTGTGTCCCAGCATCCCAAGGGATTTGTAATCAAACATCCCGAGGGATCTGAATCCAAAATCCCAAAGGATCTGAATCCCTGCATCCCGAGGGATCTGTGTCCCAGCATCCCAAGGGATCTCTAATCCTGCATCCCAAGGGGTCTGAATCCAAAATCCTGAGGGATCTGAATCTAAAATCCTGAGGGATCTGTGCCCAACATCCCGAGGGATCTGAATTCAACATCCCGAGGGATCCGAATCCAAAATCCCGGGGGATTTGTAATCAAACATCCCAAGGGATCTGAATTCCTGCATCCCCCGGGATCTGTAATCAAACATCCCAAGGGATCTGTATTCCTGCATCCCCCGGGATCTGAATCCAGCATCCCGAGGGATCTGCGCTCCTGCATCCCTCGGATCAATGCCCGGAATCACCTCGGACCATCCCCAGCATCCCCCGGGGTCGCCCCTCGGAGCCCCCCCTGCTCCGGCCCCAGCAGCCCGGATGCGGCCCCAAGTCCAGCCCTTCCTCTCCGTGCCTCAGTTTCCCCCCTCGCACACTCTCTGGAAAGCCCCGACCTTTGGGAACGCCCCCAGCGCGGCCCCAGGACAGGAATCCCAAAAGGAAGCAGCAAATCCCGTGGAATTCCGCCCATCCCAAAGCCCCTGCGCGCCCCAAAGCTCCGGTTTTGGGGTGACACAAATCCCAACCCTGCTCTCCTCCATGTTTTTGGCCTCTTATCTCCCAACTGCAGCAATTCCAGGCTGGGCCCTTCCCGGGAGAGCCCCTCCACGGGTGCTGCCGCTTCCCTGGGGATGGAAAGTTGGGATAAAAGTGCTATTTTTGGGGAAAATGTCGCTTTTTCCCCGTAAAACAGCGGCTTGGAAGAGGCCCTGGCAGCGGGAGCCGGGCTGGCGTCACCCGGTTGAACATTAACTCGGCCGAGATAAGCCAGGATTTATGGGATCGATCTGAGATAACGCTCCTGATCCCAGCTGTGGCTTTTTTGGGGGATCCCAAAGTCCCCAAGTGTCACCTGGGGAGCCCCAGGACAAAGCCACCCCCGGCGGTTCCGGCATGCAGAGGAGTTAAATTTCATTTTATCCCTCATTTCCCAGCCTGGTGGCACCGAGGGGACACCGAGGGGACGGCGACGGCAGCGCCACCGGCAGGGCTGCGATTAATGAATAACCAAGAAAATCCAGCGGTGCCAACGAGAGGTGTCACCGCTCCCGGCTGCCTCAGTTTCCCCGGGGAAAAACAGCGGCTGGGGGACGGGGACGGCGGCAAAAATCCCGGGGAGAGGGGGCGGGATGGAAAACAGCCCTGGGATCCAGGAAAATATCCCTGAGATTCAAAACATCCCTGAGATCCAGGAAAATATCCCTGGGATTCAGGAAAATATCCTTGGGATCCATGAAAACTTCCCTGGAATCAAGGAAAATATTCCTGGGATCCAGGGAAACATCCCTGAGATCCAGGAAAATATGCCTGGGATACAGGAAAATATGCCTGGGATACAGGAAAATATCCCTGAGATCAAGGAAAACATCTCTGGGATTCAGGAAAATATCCCTGGGATTCAGGAAAACTTCCCTGGAATCAAGGAAAATATTCCTGGGATGCAGGGAAACATTCATAGGATTCAGGAAAACATCCCCGAGATTCAAAACATCCCTGAGATCCAGGAAAATATCCCTGGGATTCAGGAAAATATTCCTGGGATCCAGGGAAACTTCTCTGGGATTCAGGAAAATATTCTTTGGGTCCAGGAAAATATCCCACGTGCCAAGGCCGGGATGGGGACAGATCCATGGAAGTTCCCGGGCCTCATTCCTGACTCATTCCCGGGCCTGCCAAGGCCGGGTTTTAATTAAACTGCGGATTTTAATTAACTCCTGGTCACCAAAGCGGAATCAAACCCTCGGGGTGGTGGGGAGGACGTGCTCAGGGTCCCCCTTTCACCCACATTCCCCATCCCCGTTTCCTCCCGGATACACCGGGACTTCTCCTCCTCCTCCTTCCCCCAAAAACCACCGGAGGAACCCCGGAGAGGCCCCCGGATGCTCCGGGAGGGATCCGCTGTGGAAAACCCCCCCAGAGGCCGAGGGGAAACGAAATTGTGGGGTCCGGTCGCCTCGGAGTGACCCCAACCCCAGAACCTCCCATTGGGAATCCCCGGTAACATCCTGGGGGTTCGGGGGTGCCCGTTCCACACGGGTGAAGTTTTTCACAATTATTATTTTTTTTTTCCCCAAAACAACCGTTTTGGGAAGAATATTTCTTCCGTGTCTTGCTTTTCCAGCCGGGACCGATCCCTTCCCCACCCCCCAAAGCTCACCCCGACTTCCAGGGGCCTTTTCCCTGCTAAAAAATCCCAACCAAACAATCAAAGAATCCCAATAAACACGGCAGGGAAGGCCGGATTCCAGCGCGTTCCGGCCCTGCTGCGATGCCGGGATGAGGTTGGAGCCGTTCCCCCCGGGCGGTTCCGGATCCCAGGCGGGAT
>NW_005054618.1:367428-379307 GCF_000277835.1 Geospiza fortis
CCTAATGAGGACTGGAATGGGCTGTGACAGGCGCGGGGAGGGGACAGGACAGCGCGGGGGACACTTCGGGGGACATCGGGGGACACTCGGGGGACTCACCCGCCGAGCAGGCTCTGCTGGGAGGCGAACGGGGGAATTTCGGCCGCTGGAAAAAGCGAAAAAGGAATTTAAAAAGGGTCGCGAGGAGCTGGGGATGGAGGGGGTGATAATTAACTAATTAACTAATGAACTGCGGCGGCGGCGCCATCGATTTTGGGTCGTTAGAGGGGAGGTCGGAGCAGGGACACGAGGGTGTCTGTCCCCCGGACAGACTGACAGACTCACCCTCCTCGCCGGGGACGCTGGCGATGACACCGAGGGACGCGGATTTGAAACGGGACCAGCCCCGGGAGCGCGGCCCGGCCCGGGGCGCCGGGAGCCTCCTGGCGTCCTCCTGCCGGCAGGGACAGCGACAGTGGTGGTGGCACCGCCACCCTCCCTCCCCAACATCGGTGCCCAAAGGGAAGCGGCTGCCAGAGGGAAGGAGCGTCCTGTGCGCTCTGAGCGGTGGCAAAGGCACCCGGGATGGTGGCAAAGGCACAAGGACGGTGACAAAGGCACAAGAACGGTGGTGACAAAGTCAGGACTGTGGCAAAGCCACTCAAGATGGTGACAAAATCTCTCAGGACAATGGCAAACCAGCAGGACAGTGGCAAAGCCACTCAAGGTGGTGACAAAGTCTCTCAGGATGATGGCAAAGCCACCCAAAGTGACGACAGGCTCGCATCAAATGCTGCCAAAGCCGCTCAAGATGGTGACAAAGTCTTGCAGGACAATGACAAAGTCACTCTGGGCAATGGCAAACCAGCAGGATGATGGCAAAGCCACCCAAAGCGGTGACAGGCTGACCCCAAATGATGCCAGAGCCACTCAGGACAATGACAAAACCCCTCAGGGTGACAACAAAGCCACCAGGGCCGTGGCAAAGCCACTCAAGATGGTGACAAAGTGTCTCAGGATGGTGACAAAGTCACTCTGGGCAATGGGAAACCAGCAGGACGATGGCAAAGCCACCTGGGATGATGGCAAAGGCACAAGGACGGTGACAAAGCCACTCAAGGTGGTGACAAAGTGTCTCAGGATGGTGGCAAAGTCACTCTGGGCAATGGCAAAGCCACCAGGGCTGTGGCAAAGCCACTCAAGTTGGTGACAAAGTCTTGCAAGATGATGGCAAAGGCACCTGGGATGATGGCAAAGCCACCCAAAGTGGTGACAGGCTGACCCCAAATGCTGCCAAAGCCACCAGGACGATGCCAAAGCCACCAGGACGATGCCAAATCCCCCCAGGATGGACAGCAGAGCCCCCAGGATGTGACTTTCCCCCAGCGCTCCCCTCCCCAGGCTCTGGGTGACCCCAGGGTGACAGGAGGGTCCCACCTGCGCCCTCCTCACGTCGGCCTCGTCCTCCTCGTCCTGCGAGAGCAGCGAGTCCAGCTCGTCACTGCTGTGCACCAGGGGGGCTCTCCGGGGGTCCCGGGGGCGCTGGCACAGCCCCCCCAGCTGCTCCGCGCTGGAACCGAGCTCGGGGCTCCTGCTGGGGGGGGACACGGGGAAAATCAGCTCGGGGGGCACCCCCAAAGTGGGTCCCCAAGGGTGAGCAGGGAATTTGGGGTGTCCCCTCCCAGGAAGGGATGCACGGAGGGTCCCAATTTGGGTTTGGGGGGTTTGGAGGTGCAGGAAGATTCCCAATCCCGCTGGATTTGGGGTGTCCCCACCAAGGCAGAGATGGATCCCAATCCCCAAATTTGGGGGGCTCAGGGATGCAGGAAGGTCCCTGAACCCGCTGGATTTGGGGGTCGGGGTTGGGGGTGTCCCCACGCAGGCAGGGATGCACAGAGGGTCCCAATTTGGGTTTGGGGGGCGGAAGACCCCCAACCCTGCTGGATTTGGGGTGTCCCCAGCCAGGCAGAGATAGATCCCAATCCCCAAATTCGGGGGGCTCAGGGATGCAGGAAGATCCTGACCCCACTGAATTTGGGGGTCGGGGTTGGGGGTGTCCCCAGCAGGGATGGATCCCAATTTGGGTTTGGGGGGTTTGGAGGTGCAGGAAGATCCCCAATCCCGCTGGATTTGGGGGTGTCCCCACCCAGGAAGGAATGGATCCCAATCCCCAAATTTGGGGGGCTCAGGGATGCAGGAAGACCCCCGACCCCGCTGGATTCGGGGCGTCCCCACCCAGGCATGGATGGATCCCAACCCCTGGGTTTGGGGGGCTCGGAAGACCCCCCTGGGGTCTGGATTTGGGGGGCACGGTGGCCCGGGGGTCCCCCCGTACCTGAGCTGCCCGTAGCCCGCGATGCCCCGCGGCTCCTTGCCCGGCTCCCAGCTGTGCCTCCGGAAAGGGTCCAGGGAGCTCCGCAGCGCCCCGGATCTCCGCAGGGCCACGCCGGGGACTCGCCCTTCCTCATCCTCCTCATCCTCATCCCAGAACGTGCCGGGCTCCAGGACGGACACGCAGCGGCGCCTCGGGGGCGGGAGCTCCGTGGGGATCCCCCCGCAGGGCTCTGGGGTGGCTTGGGGGGGCTCCAGGACTTTGGGAAGTTCCAGGATTTTTGGGGGCTCCCGGTGCCGCTCAGGGCCGGACGCTGCGGGAATGGGGCGTGGAGGGGTCGGGGGGGGGGCCAGCCCAGCCCTGAGGGGATTTTGGGAGGGCTCAGCCGGAGCAGGGGGGTGTTCTTGTGTCCCCGAGGTGCTGGAGGGTCCCCAAAGCCCCCGGGGTGGGGGAAACTCAAAATCCAGCCCCGGCCGAGGCTGAGCTCTCGTGGTTATTCATTAAACTGGGAGGAATTCGGCCGGGAGGAGAGCGGAGGGGATGGGAGAGGGAATGGGAAAGTGGAAAAATGGGAATGGGATTGGGATTGGGAATGGGAGAGGAAATGGGAAAGTGGAAAAATGGGAATGGGATTGGGATTGGGAATGGGAGAGGAAATGGGAATGGGAGAGGAAATGGGAATGGGAAAGGGAATGGGAAAGGGAATGGGAACGGGAATGAGAGAGGGAATTGGAATGGGAATGGGAAAATGAGAAGAGCAATGGGAATGGGAGAGGAAATGGGAAAGTAGAAAAATGGGGTTGGGAATGGGAGAGGGAGAGGGAATGGGAATGGGAAAATGGGAACAGGAATGGAAATGGGAGAGGAAATGGGAATGGGAAAGGGAATGGGGATGAGAGAGGGAACGGGAGTGGGAATGGGAAAATGGGAAGAGCAATGGGAATGGGAGAGGAAATGGGAAAGTGGAAAAATGGGAATGGGAATGAGAGAGGGAACGGGAGTGGGAATGGGAAAATGGGAAGAGCAATGGGAATGGGAGAGGAAATGGGAAAGTGGAAAAATGGGAATGGGAATGGGAATGGGAATGGGAATGGGAATGGGAATGGGAATGGGAATGGGAATGGGAAAATGGGAAAATGGGATTGGGATTGGGAATGGGAATGGGAGAGGAAATGGGAATGGGAAAATGGGAAAATGGGATTGGGAATGGGAATGGGAAAATGGGAACAGGAATGGGAATGGGAGAGGAAATGGGAATAGGAAAGGGAATGGGAATGGGAAAGGGAATGGGAATGAGAGAGGGAATGGGAGTGGGATTGGGAAAGGGAGAGGGAGAGGAAATGGTCAAGTGGAAAAATGGGATTGGGAAAGGGAATGGGAAAATGGGAACAGGAATGGGAATGGGAGAGGAAATGGAAGTGGAAAAATGGGATTGGGAATGGGAATGGGAGAGGGAATGGGAATGGGAATGGGAATGGGATTGAGAATGGGACCTCCCACCCCAGGCAGACCCCGCAAGGGTGCAGCTCATCCGAGCCCCCAAATTCCCACCCCCTGAGGGGAGGATAAACCCCCCCAGAGTGGGGAGAAGGGGCCAGGGGGCTTCAGAGGGACCAGGGGATCTGGGGTGGGATCTTGGGTGGGTTTGGGATGGGGCTGGGAGAGTTTGTGGGATGGGAACACGGCGAGGTTTGGGATGGGATCTGAGATGGGATCTGAGTGGGTTTTGGGGTGGGATCTGAGATGGGATCTGGGGGATTTCAGCCTGGCTATAGCCCCTTAAAAGGCCACATAAGACTGGGAAACCCCTGGGAATCCCGACACCCCTTCCCAAAACCCCGATATCCTCTGGGAACCCCAGAACCCCGACACCCCCTGAGCACCCCGAGCCGGCTGCTCCTGCTGGGCTCCCCTCCTGGACCCTGGGCTGCTCCTGGTGGATCCCCCCGATCCCTGTGCCCCAGCCCAGTCCCACAATCCCCAAATCCCAGCACCGTTCCCAGGCTGGCACATCCTGCCCTGGGCAGACTCACCCCGCTGGGGACAGGGAGAGGACTGGGATGAGCTGGGATGAGCTGGGATGAGCTCAGCCGTTTTTCCTGTTTTTACATTCCCAGCCCGGTCAGCTGATTTAAAACAAAAAAAAAGCAAAAAAAAAAAACCATTTTCCTTTGTGGATCTGCCCTTGGATCTGCCGGGGATCGGCCACAAACGTGGGATAATAAACATGGAATCATAAAAAAAATGAGGAGAGAGAGGAGCGTGGCCATCGGGGGAAAACCACAGGCACGGCTCTTCCCAAGAACACACGAGGTTCCCCCCACGCAGATTTTGGGGTTCCCGGGTTCATCCAGGGGCAGAAAAGCAACCGGGATGTGCAGGAGCTTCCCTGGGAATCTCAGGATGCAAATCCGAGCTCTGGAGCAGGGAAAGGGAAATTCGGCAGCAGCTCCCCCCAGGATTCCAGTTCCGGGGACAGTTCTCCCCAAATCCCGGTCCTGGGGACAAATCCCCCCTCAAATCCCAATCCTGGGGACATCTTCATGCCTAAATCCCAATTCTGGGGACAGATCCCCCCTCAAATTCCGATCCTGGGGACATCTTCCCCCCTAAATCCTGACCCTGCAGCGGTTCCCCCCAAATCCTGATCCTGGGGGCAGCTCCAGCCCCAAATCCTGATTCCCCCCTCCAAATCCCGATCGTGGGGACATCTTCACCCCTAAATCCCGATCCTGGGGACAAATCCCCCCCAAATCCCGATCCTGGGGACAAATTCAGCCCCAAATCTCGATCCCCCCTCCAAATCCCAATCCTGGGGAGAGATCCCCCTTCAAATCCCGGTCCTGGGGACATCTTCACTCCTAAATCCCAATTCTGGGGACAAATCCCCCCCCAAATCCCGATCGTGGGGACAGATCCCCCCCAAATCCCGATCGTGGGGACAGATCCCCCCCAGATCCCGATCGTGGGGACACCTTCACTCCTAAATCCCAATTCTGGGGACAAATCCCCCATCAAATCCCGATCGTGGGGACAGCACCGAAATGTTGTTGGTGGCGGAGCGGCGGGTTTGGCTCCCGACCGGGACGCGGGAACAGCGGGATAACGGCGGGCGGGGAATTTCGGGAGCTGCTCCGAGCTGGGAACGGCCAAACTCATGTCCGGGGTGGGGAGGGATTCCCGCTGGGAATTCCGGGATTCCCGGAGGGGTTTGGAGGGGGACCACGGGGAAGGGGCCGGGTGGTGGCCCTGGGGTGGGGTCGGGGGGCTCAGAGGGGACTTTGGGGAGGGGTCCTGCTGTCCCCAGGTCACCCCGAGTCACCCCGGGTCACCCCGGGTCACCCCGGACCTACCTGCGGGTGACGGGAGGGGGGTGAGCTCGGTGCAAGGCGGAAATTCCCAATTTCCCTGCGATTCCCGAGGGGGTCCCAGCCCCGCGCCCGTTCCCCCTTTCCCTCTCGTCTCCCGCACTCCAAAGGAACCAGGAACCACTCGGCCGAGCGGATCCTTGGCCCTGTTAACCCTTTTCCCGCAGGTGCCGCTGCCGCTCCCCAAATCCGGGAAGCGCTCCCTGTTCCCCGCTCGGCACCCCCCGATTCCCTTTCCCAGCGATTTTCAGGGATCGGGAACAGCCCCCGCGTCCCCCTCGGGGTCAAACTCTCCCTTCCCGAGATCCTTCCCATGGGATTTATGGATAACTCAGCTGGGAACCCCCAAAGCACCGCAGGGCAGGGCGGCGCTCACTCCGTGCCTCAGTTTCCCTGCCCCAAAGGCAAGAATTCCTTCTTCCCCCCCGGAATATTCCCATTTTTTCCCAACCCGCAGCTGGTAAAACCCCACATCCCACGGGGCTGAACCCCGAATTAAGGGGCTGCCCCCCACATCCCCCACCTTGTCCCGGTTCCGGACGGGTCACACACCTCGGGCAGTCCCAGCGCGGCCGGATCCAGGCGGGATTTCATCTCCTGGCAAAAACCAGCACGGAACGGGTCAATCCCGGTTCCATCCCGCTCCGGAGGCACCTGCGGGCCCTCAGCACCCCAGAGAGAGGGAAGGGAAGCGATTCTCACCTCCCGGGAATATCCGGGAGCATGGAAAAGCTCCGGGAGCGCCCAAAACTCCCGCAGAGCCTCCACCGGGGTGTCCCGGCAGCAGAAATCCCAGGAAAACCCCAAATTTCTCCCCCCTCCCTCCACCCCGGAGCCAAACGGCCTCGGGTTCCGTCTCCCTCTGGGTATTCCCGGCGATTTGTCCCGCCGGGAAGGTGTTTGTTTAAACAAACGGGCGGAACGGGGACCTTTGTGCGGGATTCGGGAGGTGCCAGGAGGTGACAACTCCCGGCACCCGAGCCCTGCCCGCTGCCGAAGCTTTTCCAGGGATTTCCTCGGGAATTCTCATTCGCAGGGCAGGGAAATGAGCTTTTCCCCCAGGTTTTTTTTTGGGGTTAAATTTTGGCCTCGCTGTTTCCTGGTTCTGCGGGTCCGCCCCGCCGCGCTTGTGTGCGCAAACCTTCGGGATTAGGGGTGGAATTTGGGAAGCTGGGGCTTAAATTCCTGAACGGAGGCGGGGAATGGGGTCTTTGGGTCCTTGGCGAGCCAAGCCGTGATTCCATGGAGGGACAAAAAAAAACCTCCTTCCCCAAAACGCCAGAAATATTCCAGGCGTGGAATCTTTCTCTTTTCCAACCTGAACAATTCCATCATTTCCGAGGGGATTCGGGAATTGGCTCCTCCTCCTCACCAGGGTCCCTTCGGGGGGGTAGGAGGGGTCTCATCCTTCCCGATGCCGCAGCTCCACCTCCCGAAATCCAGGGAGGCGCCAGGATTTGGGATCCAACTCCTTTTCCCAAACAAAACCTCGCCCCAAAGCCCAATCCAGCTGCTGGCAACGAGCCACCCTCGCCCTTTTTCCAGCTGGAAATCCCATGGGAGAGGCAGCAGATCCCGCTGGGATCATCCTTACCCCTCATCCCGGTGAGATTCCCGGTGCTCCGATCCTCCCGGCCGCTCGGATCCCACCGGCAAGGCCGGGGTGGGATCCGGGGGTGAGGAATTCCAGCCCCGGGGACATTGTTTAGGGACAAAAGGGACAAAAGGGACACTGTTCCCTCGGGATCTCCATCCACCGACACGGAATTCTTGGCTGTGGGGTGATGGGAGCCGCCAAATGTTGGAATTTTTGGGGGGGTTATCTCCAAATATCGGGATTTTGAGGCAGCAAAACGCAAATCTTTTATTTTCCGTGGAATATCTGCGATTCCAGCGGTGTCACACGGAGGGAAATCGATGGCCGGCATCGCAGCAGCTCCGGAGGGAGGAACGCACGATCCCTGTGATCCTGATACTGGATCCCAGTGACCCCAGTGATCCTGGTCCCCAATCCCAATGATCCCAGTGATCCCAGTACCTGATCCCAATGATCCCAGTGATCCCAGTGATCCCAGTGATCCTGGTCCCCAATCCCAATAATCCCAGTGACCCCAGTACCTGATCCAAATGATCCTTGTGAGCCCAGTGATCCCAGTGATCCTGGTCCCCAATCCCAATGATCCCAGTGATCCCAGTACCTGATCCCAATGATCCCAGTGATCCCAGTGACCCCAGTACCTGATCCCAATGATCCTTGTGAGCCCAGTGATCCCAGTGATCCTGGTACTCAATCCCAATGATCCCAGTGACCCCAGTGATCCCAGTACCTGATCCCAATGATCCCAGTGATCCCAGTGACCCCAGTGATCCTGGTCCCCAATCCCAATAATCCCAGTGACCCCAGTACCTGATCCAAATGATCCTTGTGAGCCCAGTGATCCCAGTGATCCTGGTACTCAATCCCAATGATCCCAGTGACCCCAGTGATCCCAGTACCTGATCCCAATGATCCTCGTGAGCCCAGTGATCCCTGGGAGCCCAGTACTTGATCCCAAAGACCCCCGTGATCCCAATGATCCCAGAGATCCTTGTACCTGATCCCAACGATCCCAGTGATCCCTGAGATCCCAGTATCCAATCCCAATGATCCCAATGGTCCCAGTATCCAACCTCAATGATCCCAGTGATCCTTGTACCCGATCCCAATGCTGCCTGTGATCCTGGCACCCAATCCCAACGATCCCAGTGATCCCTGAGATCCCAGTATCCAATCCCAATGATCCCAGTGATCCTTGTACCTGACCCCAATGCTCCCTGTGATCCTGACACCCAATCCCAACGAACCCAGTGATCCCAGTGATCCCTGTACTGGATCCCAACGATCCATGATCCCACTACCCCATCCCTATTATCCCTGTGACCAATCCCTGCGGGAATCACCATTTTACTCCCAAACGCCCCCAAACTTCCTCCCTGAAAAGAAAGAACTCCCTGGATGCCCGTCAACAACACTCCCCCATCCCACACCCCGGATCCCCTCCCAGCCCACAGATCCAACCACCAGACGATGCCCAGCGCTGGAAAGCGACCCTGGAGGTGGAGGAATCCCTGGAATCCACGGAAATCTGGAGCTTTGGGGAGGTGCCTGGAGCGCAGGTTTGGATCAGGTCTGGATCGGGTCTAGATGAGCGGGTAGGAGGCGTAGCTGGCGATGCCGCAGAGGTTGGAGGCGTTGCGGGCCATGCGGATGTACCCCGCGTCTCCGAAATGCACGCCCCAGCTTCGGGAACGGGGAGAAGGAAAAAAAAAAAATCCTCATTATTTTTTTTTTTAAAGGAGAAGGTGCCAGAACCCTGGGATTCGTGGAACCATTCGGCGTGGAAACCCAGGGCACCACAGGGAATATTTCTCTGTTTGCTCTGGGGTGCCCTGACGCCCAGGGACACACTGATTTTGACCCTCATTCATGGAGAAAGTTTTCTAAACTTCAAGCTAGACTAAAAACCACAAAACTGGGAAATTATAGAGGGCAGTGTAGAAGTATCACTCGGTGAGAAATTTGAATTTTGGGATTTTTAGTATGCAAGATGGAGGGCACAGGGGATCGTCCTGGGTTTCTTCTTCACGCTTCTTCTTCCTCCTTCTTCAGTGGTTTGGGTGACGTTTTGTAATTGGGTGGAAAAAATCTGCACTGCGGGCTCTTTGGGACCAGTTATTGGGTTAAAAGGGAAAATAATCCAGGTGTCAGTTCTTAATTGGATAGTTTAGTCTTAAAAGACCTTGGAACAAGAGATTGTTGGCCATTTTTGGGCCTTGCTGCCCAACTCACAGTAGTGAGATTGTTTTACTGATAAGAAATTATAAACACAATAATAAACACCTGAGTCCCAACATGCATTATCATCCCAAGTGCCTTCAATCCAGACCCAGAGAAACCCACAACTGGTACCGCCACAATTTGGGTTGGAAAAGTCCTCGGAAATCACAAAGTCCAACTGTCCCCAAGGCTGCTGAGGCCACCACCATGGGAATGTGTCCCCAAGTGCCACATCCCCGTGGATTTGGGCAGCTCCAAACACAAAATTGTGGGATTATGGAGTGAATTGGGTCGGAATGGACCTTTTGGATCATCATTCCAACCCTCCCATGGGTGAACAAGCAGCTGGACAAGGCCCTGAGGGACAAGGTGGGAGTTTGGGGGTGTCCAGGGCTGGGAGTTGGACTCTGATCCTTGTGGGTCCCCTCCAGCTGGGAATGTTCCAGAATTCCCCGTGGACGCCCAGGGTTTTACCTGTTCTTCACCAGCCAATACTCCTTGTTTTCCAGGGAGCCGTACCCCACCACCAGCACCCCGTGGTTCACCTCCTGCGAGCACTGGGGGTCGTCGAACACCCCTGGGGAGGGAGAAAACCCGGAATTCCAACGGATCCCAGCCTCCCCCCAGGAACTCACCGCCAGCCTCCCAAATCCCACCCAGATTCCCAAGGCTCCCTCTCACCACGGAAGGATTCTGGGGTGAAAGGAAGGCAGAAGTGGATTTGGAAGGGTGGAAGGATTCTGGGGTGAAAGGAAGGCAGAAGTGGATTTGGAAGGGTGGAAGGATTCTGGGGTGAAAGGAAGGAAGAAGGTGGATTTGGATGGTTGGAAGGATTCTGGAAAGAAAGGAAGGAAGAAGGTGGATTTGGAGGGTTGGAAGAGCCCTAAAGGCCTCAAGACCATCCCACCCCAGCCTCCCTCCAGGAATTAACCCCCAAAATTCCCGAATTCCGCCCCGTCTGGAGGCCTCACCGGAGCGGTAGAGGAAGAAGCTGGGCCGGGTGGCATCGATGGCCACGGCCACGGGGCCCACGGTGGCCACGGCATCCCTGAGCGCGGCCTCGTCGCCCTCGGGCAGCTCCACGAAGCGGGAGCAGGAGGCGGCGAGGGCGGAGGCATTGTAGTGGCACGTGCCGTTCTGATGGGAAACGGGGAAAAAACGGGAAACGGGAGTGAGGCGGGAAACGGGAATGGGGCGGGAAACGGGAATGGGACGGGAAATGGGAATGAGATTGGAAACAGGAACCAACTGGGAAACGGGAATGAGCCAAGGAATGGGAATGAGGCAGG
Source organism: Geospiza fortis (assembly GCF_000277835.1). Lineage (NCBI taxonomy): Eukaryota > Metazoa > Chordata > Aves > Passeriformes > Thraupidae > Geospiza > Geospiza fortis. The sequence continues at coordinate 378,214 of NW_005054618.1, forward strand.
AAACGGGAATGAACCAGGAAATGGGAATGAGCCGGGAAACGGGAATGAGACAGGAAATGGAAATGAGATGGGAAATGGGAATGAACCGGGAAATGGGAATGAACTGGGAAATGGGAATGAACGGGGAAATGGGAATGAGCCAAGGAATGGGAATGAGGCAGGAAACGGGAATGAACCGGGAAATGGGAATGAACCGGGAAATGGGAATGAACGGGGAAATGGGAATGAGCCAAGGAACGGGAATGAGCCAAGGAATGGGAATGAGCCAAGGAATGGGAATGAGACGGGAAACGGAAATGAACCGGGAAATGGGAATGAGGCGAGAAACGGGAGTGAGCTGGGAAATGGGATTGAGTTGGGAAATGGGAATGAGACAGGAAATGGAAATGAGATGGGAAATGGGAATGAACCAGGAAATGGGAATGAGTCAAGGAATGGGAATGAGCTGGGAGACAGGAACAAGCCAAGAAATGGGAATGAGACAGGAAATGGGAATGAGCCAATGGGATCCAGGAGCGTTCCCAGACCCCCGTCCGAGCCCCTCCAGTCCCGCCTTCCCCATCCTTGGTTTGTTTCCCACAGGATTCTCTGTCCTTTTTCCTCAAAAACATCCAAAATTCCAACTCCATCCCGGGGTTGGTTCCCCTTCCCAATCCCAACTAAATCCAGCACAAGCCTCCATCCTCATCCTCCTCCTTCCTGAAGCCCCCATCCTCATCCTCCCTATCCACAGATGCTTCTCATTCCCTCCAGGCCCCAGGAACAGCAGCTTTTCCCTCTGTAGCTCCACGTTGGGAGAGCTAAATCCCACTTTTTCTTGGATTGAGCTGTTGTTTCTGTGACCCATTTTCCTGGGATCGTGTTTTCAGGAGGCTCCTGACCCATTTTTCCCTCCCCTCCAGCTCGTTGCTTAAGAAATGGTGAAATAACCGGGTAGGAATTCCAGCTCCTGGTCCAGTCACTCCCCTCCAAATAATCCCAAGGTTCCTGGGCTGGCTTTGGATCCTGAGGTGCCACCAGAAAACCGGGGCAGGGGGAATTGGATGGGAGAGGAGGGAGGAAAACAGGAACAGGAAAAGAGGTTTCCAAGGCCC
>NW_005054618.1:379321-383237 GCF_000277835.1 Geospiza fortis
AGAGGACTCCGCGGACTCGTTGCCGCCGTTGTCGATGATGTACTGGAAGGCCTCCGTCATGAACCCCCCGGCACAGCCCTTGTTGCCGTACATCCCGGAGCAATCCACCAGGTTCTGGACGCTCAGGGACACCAGATTCCCGGTTTTCAGCTTCACCTGCGCTTCCAGCGCTCCCACGGCGCTGAAGGCCCAGCAGGATCCGCAGGCGCCCTGGGGAAGGAGGCGGGAGAGTGTGACGGTGCTCACAAGGGGAGATTTTTGACTCTGTCACAGAAGGCTTGATTTATTATTTCATGATATATACATATACTATACTAAAAAAGAAAAAGGAGAGTTTGTAGAAGCTGCTAAGCTAAGCTAAGAAAAGTAAAGAATGATAACAAACCAGCTCTCTCGGACACAGTCCGAGAGATCTCAGTTCTGGATTGGCCATTAATTATAAACACGCAAGTTGGGCCAATCCAGACAGATTTGTTGCATTCTACAGCAGCAGATAATCTATTGTTTACGTCTTGTTGCTGAACTCCTCAGCTCCAGCAGGAAAAATCCTGAGAGAGGATTTTTCATGAAAGAAATGTCTGTGACAGGAGAGGCTCAGGATCCCGGGGCGAGGCTCACCTGGTTCTTCACCTCGGTCACACAGCCCTTGTCCCGCCAGTCCAGAGCCTCGGGGACGTCACGGAGCCGCTGGGATTGGGCTGGGAATGCGGAATTCCGGCGGGGACGGGGACGGAGCTGGAGCCCCGTCAGCGAAGCCGCCACCTCCTCGCTGGTCTGGTGGGAAGGAGAATCCCAGAGGGTGATTCCTGCTCTCTGTCCAGCCCCACGTGAGGGTGTTGGGGGTGCAGTGGGAATTCGGAGGTGGAACTGGCTTTGGGGGATCCTCAGTTTCTTGTTTTTCCATTTAATTGCCAGATTTTCATCAGAAAAGGAAAAGCTCAGCTCCAGCTCCCCAAATCCCTGGAAACTGGGTCATAAACCCCCCTCCCCACATCTGGGATGATCCATAAATACCCCAAATGACCAGGACAGCTCCTGTGTGCCCCAAGTTCCACCCCAGGGAGTTCTTGCCTCACAGAATTCCAGAGCAGCCTGTCCCTGGCTGCTGGATCCCACCAGGATGGGCTGAGGGGGATGCCAGGAGGTTCCCCACCCCACATCCGCCAAAATCCTGGTTTCTGTCACCCTCCAAGGCAATTCCGGAGGGTTGGAACCGCTGCCAGCACCCACCATGTCCCCCAGGTGGTTCATGCCCAGCGTGTAGGAGCGGAGCCCCAGGGAGTGCTCCAGGTTGTGCAGGGTCACCAGCCACAGGTTCTTCTCCCACGTCAGGCGACGGACCAAATCCTCCTGGAATTCCAGCGGGGCCCTGTCAGAGCCGGGACAGCCCCTCCACAGCCATCCCACCCCCAGTTCATCCCAGTAAAAGCTGTTGGGAGCCCCAGCCGGGTCATCCCCGGGGAGCGGGATCGGATCTTCTCCAACCGGTGGTCACCGCCCAGGAGAGCCCCCCAGGACATTCCCAGCTCCCTCCCCGTCACATTCCCACCTGGGGATGATATTCCTTGCCGTAGGATTTTTTCCAGAGCTCCCAGTGCCGGTCCAGCGCGGGGTCGGGGTGTCCCAGGGCCAGCACCAGCAGGGCCAGGAGGGCGGCGGGAGCCAGAGGCTCCATGGCGGGATTCGGAGCAGGAGCCGAGGGCTCGGAGCCGGGATTGACCCCTCGGTGACAAATCCGGTCTGGGCAGGGAGGTGACAACACCGCGGTGACCTGGTGGTGCCACCGGCCCGCCCGGACACGCAGCCCAAAATTCCCTGCAGGGGAGAATCCGGGAGCCAGCCCCATGTCCGTGAGGACAGGCCAGGACACATCCGAGCTGCTGGGACAAATCCGTGCCCAAAAATCCCCAAATTCCCTGGTTTTACCCAAGCAATGCCCCCCAGCATGGGATACACCGACAATCCCACAAAGCCAGGTGGAGCTCCGCGATAAGACAGACCCCAAATCCCCGTAAATCCACTTGTCGCGGAGTTTTACTTCCTCCAAGTGCTCCTGGGGAAGGGATTAAAACATCAAAGGCGCCCAAATTACCTCGAGAAGCTGCTCCGGGGTGGCTCCGACCTCCAGCGCCGGCAGGAGGGGCTGGGGGGGCGCGGGGCAGCGGCGGCGAGGGGAGAAATCACGAACCAGGAAATGAGGGAATGAGGAACCGAAAGTCCCAATTTCGATTTCAGTTCAGATCTGAGGGGCCAGCAGGGTCAGAGCTTCCAGAAAACACCCAGGAAGGGAGGGAAGGGGGGTTTGTCCTTCCTGCACCCCAAAAATGCGGGGTGAGAGTGGGGTCACAGCTCGGGGTGGGTTTGGGGAGCTCCAGGTGGGAATGGGGAGAGCTGAGCCCCCAGTTCACCCCAGAGCCCACCAGAGCCAGATCCGGGGAAAACATCCTGGTTATTCCACTTCAGATGGGAAAAGAGGGATGGGAAGAGGATCCATATTAGGATCAGAGCACTGATCCATGTTAGGATCAGCGTGGGGAGCAGGAGGCACGGATATTCCCAGTTCTTCCAGTCAAACCACGGACAGAAAAGGTTTATCCACGTGGAATTCCCAATTGAGCATCCCCACAAGGGCAGCAAGGAGATTTGTCCCACCCCAGGGTGGTGGTGGCACCACCTGCAGCTGGATTCTTTGGGAATCACGGAATGCTTTGGGAAGGGATTGCAGGGACACCTCCCAGGAAGGAACTCCCTCCCCACATCCCCAAACCCTGCTGTCCCTGCAGCCAAGAACCAGAACTGACCCATTCTGGGTATTTTATCCAAAATTTATTAGCGGGAAGCGGAGGGGGCTACAGGGACCGGGCGGAATTGCCTTGTGTCTCCGTGGCATCCCGGCTGGCTCAGTGCTGCTTCCGCCGGAACGAGCAGCCTGGGGGGAGCAAACACAAACCCGCCAATGCCGCATCCCTCTGGGAACGGGAATTCCGCCTCTCCCAACCCCGAATTCTGGGGAATTCTGCCGCTGAAGGATCCCAAAAAACAGCCCCAAAACTGGCATTCCAACCCTCCGCCAGAATTCCAAAACTCTACTGAGAGGGGAATCAGCCCCGCTGAGGTTCCAAATCCCACTCTGGGATCCCAAATCCCCCCAGCCCAAGCAGGAATCAGCTCCTCCCAGGGTCCCAAAACCCTCCAGTGTGATCCACACCGTGTCCCCCCACCCCAAAAATTCCCAGATTCCCTCAAGCTCTCCTTGGATGGCACCAGCCCCGGATTCCTCCATCCCCCCTCACCCTCGGGATTCCCAAAGCCCCACCGGGATACCCACCCTCGGTGAGCCGGGCCTTGCCCCCCGTGGGCTGGCACAGCACCGTGGAGCAGCCCACGCAGAGCACCACGGTCTGGGCATGGCTGAACACGGTCGTGATCTTGTAACAGCCTGCGGGGACAGCGTGGGGACAGCGGAGTCACAGGGGGGGACACGGGCAGGGGGACCCCGACAAGTGGAGGGACAAGGCAGGAAACGCGTGAAGGGACACGAAAAGGGGACCCCGGGACAGCGGGGTGAACACGGAGGGAGAGCCCGGTGGGAAACGGGGAAGGACACGAAAAGACGGCGGGACACAGGGAAATAAACACGTGGAAAGGAACACAGGGAAGGGCAACGAGAGAGTGGGGACAACAGCGGGACACGGGGAGACCCTCGGTGCCCACCGGGGCACTTGACGTCCATGAAGTAGGAGTTGGGGCTCTGCACCAGCCGCTTCTTCTTGTGCTTGCGCTTTTCCTCCTCGGGAGACGGGTGCAACAGGTCCTTGGCGAGCTGTGGGCACACCGGGATCGGTCAGTCCTGGGGGCACCGCGATCGCTCCCGCTCCCCCCCTCCGTCCCCTCACGCCGCTGCCGCCCTCTTGGA
>NW_005054618.1:386116-386541 GCF_000277835.1 Geospiza fortis
GGAGCTCCCCGAGACCCCCGGGGCAGCGCGGGCGCCTCTCCGGAGGGATCTGGGCGGGAATCTGGGGGGATTTGGGGCTGCCCCCCTCTCTCCTTGTGCCATAAAGCCCCGCTGTGCCTTGTCCCGGCTCCGGAGTGTCTTTGGTGGGAGCGGAACGGGGTCGGGATCGCGGTCGGGACCGGGATTGCGATCGGAATCGGGATCGGAAACGGGATCGAGATCAATACCGGGACCGAGATCGGGATCGCGACCGGAATCGCAATCGGAGACGGGACCGGGACTGAGATCGGGATCGGAGACGGGGCTGGGACCGGTCTCGGAATTGGAGACGCGACCGAGATCGAAATTCCGATCGGGACCAGGATTGCGATCGGGATCGGGACCGGGACCGGGACCGAAACGAGCGGCGGCGAGGCCGCGCCCAA
>NW_005054618.1:388416-389080 GCF_000277835.1 Geospiza fortis
CAAACAGATCGAGTCCATTTAGCCACACGCTCCCGAGGGCTTGGAGCCGCGAATTCCGCTGGCCCGGAGCCGTGGGAGGAGAGGCAGCCCCTGCTTTGCTGCCCGGACCTGGAGTCCTGCTGGGATCTGCCTTGGGAGAGCATCCAGGGCATCCCCCGGAGCGGGATGTGGAATTAATCCCTGGGTTTGTCCCTTTGGGGGGATTCCCCTGCCCCCCTCCCAGCGCTGGGATCTGCTTTGGGATCATCCTCCAGGAGAGGGATGTGGAATAAATCCTGGTCGTCGTTCCTGGAGTGGTGCTGTGGTTGTTTTTGGGGAGGATCCCTGGTTCCTCCAGTGCTGAGGGTCCCCAGGGGGGTGGAATGTGGGATAAATCCTGCTCCATGTGGCTGGAGCACGTTTGGCTTTTGGGGGCCCCCCCGACATTCCATGGGGTGCAAACAGAGTTCAGGTTTATTCTGGAACGTTCCCCCCACCCTGAGGTGCCCCCGTCACATCTCATCCCCGTGTCCCCGTGTCCCTGTCCCCGCGTTCTGCCTGGAGGAATTGGTGCCTGGATCCCTCCGGGGGGCGGGAATTCCATCCCCAGGCCCCTCCCCGGCTCCATCCTCCGATCCCGATCCCGGCTCCGGCCCCGACATCCACCGGGGGAACGGCGATTCCG
>NW_005054618.1:389254-390008 GCF_000277835.1 Geospiza fortis
GGGGGGGGGGCGGGGAGCCGTGAGCCCCGCAGCGGCACCGGGAGGGTCCCGGGAGGGTCCCGGAGGGGCCGTACCAGGACACAGGTGCCGGTCTGTGCGGGCTTGGTGGACGTTTCCTTGATCAGCGCCTGGAGCTGCCGCAGGAGAGACCTGCGGGAACGGGGGTCAGCTCCGTGTCCAACCGGTGCCTCCTCCCGGTGCCCCCTCCCGGTGCTCACCCGTTGCTCGTTTCCAGCTCCTGGACCTTTTTCCGCAGCTCCTGGTTCAGTGCTGAGCACGCGGCCGCCCTGCCCGGACAGAAAGAGGGACAATAACCGGGGAGGGGACACGCCGGGATAACGGGAACGCCAGGATAACGGGAATGCCGGGATAACGGGAATGTCGGGATAACCGGAACGCCGGGATAACGGGAATGCGGGGATAATGGGAATGCCGGGATAACCGGAGTGCCGGGATAACGGGAACGCCGGGATAATGGGAACATCGGGATAACGGGAATGCCGGAGATAAAACTTCTGTGAGTATTTCAAACCAAGGGCTGCCCTGCCCTGCTCGTGCTGCAGTGAGGACTTGGGCAATGGGACATCTGTGGTCTGCTCTGAATTGCCTTAGAAATAGCAGATGCATGCAAAACTCAGACCTTTGAAGGCCCAGAAGAGCAGGGCTGTGTCACAGCAGCACTTTTAGAGGCTGCATTAAAGCCATTTTGGCCACCCAGGCCTGCGAGCCCTTTCAGAGCTCAGAGCCCTTTGTG
>NW_005054618.1:392605-393269 GCF_000277835.1 Geospiza fortis
TGGGAATGGGAAAGGAGCTGGTGGGGAGGGGGTGGCTGGTGTGGGGACAGTGCAGGGGGGACAGCGAGAAAGGGGCAAGGACAGAAGGGGGACAATGAGTGACAATGGGACAAGGACACAGTAGGGACAGTGAGAATGGGGCACCGAGGACATTGAGGATGGGGAAGAACAAGGGGGCTGGGACAACAGAGAAGGGACAGCAGGGCCAGACGGGTGCCAGCCTGAACGGTGACAACATCCCCCGGCGCACATGACACATGGACAGATCCTCCTCTGCCCGCAGCTTCCCCTTGGCACTGACCGTCCCCTTCCCCCTGGCACTGTCCTGTCCCCCCTGGCCCTGACCGTCCCCTTCCCCTTGGCACTGACCATCCCCTTCCCCTGGCCCTGACCGTCCCCTTCCCCTTGGCACTGACCATCCCCTTCCCCTGGCCCTGACCGTCCCCTTCCCCTTGGCACTGACTGTCCCCTTCCCCTTGGCACTGTCCCCTTCCCCTGGCACTGTCCTGTCCCCCCTGGCCCTGACCGTCCCCTTCCCACAGCTGCAGTTCCCCCTGCCCGAGTTCATCCTGGCCATGGGTTTTTTCCTGGTGCTGGTGCTGGAGCAGGCGACGCTGGCGCAGCGCGAGCTGGCCGAGCCTCCCGAGGAGTCGCGGGGGCTGGT
>NW_005054618.1:394251-395075 GCF_000277835.1 Geospiza fortis
GGGGCCGCGGCAGCGCCTGTGCCGGGCCGTGCTGGAGGGCTTGGCGGCCGGCACCTTCCTCTTCGTCACCTTCCTGGAGATTCTGCCCCAGGAGTTGGGGGTGCCGCGGAACCGCATCCCCAAGGTCATCCTGATCCTCGCCGGCTTCGCGTTGGTCAGCGCCATCCTCTTCGTCAAGGGGTGAGATGTCGCCGGCCTCAGAGGATCCCGTGGAGTTCATGGATCCTCCTTCGTCCTCCTCTGCGAAGTGCCAAAGTGCCTCTCCCAGCTCTGTGCCTCAGTTTCCCTCTCTAAACTGCCCTCTTTCTCAAGCCCGGCCTGGGATCCCCCATTCTCGCTCCTGGAATTCATGTCCCACCCTGCACCCCCCCGTTTTCCAAAGTGCCAAAGTGCCTCTCTCAGCGCTGTGCCTCAGTTTCCCCATCTGCACAAGGGATCGGTGCTGTGACACCCCCTCCCTCACTCAGGGCCCCGGGAGGGGGGAAATGTCCCCCCACCCCATAACCACAAGTGCCCTTACGGACTCCCCCGGATTTTGGGGGTGTTGGATGAAGCAAATAAAGAACTGAACCCCAAATTGCTGCCTGTGCCTGGGGAGGCTGGGACGGAATTTGGGGTGGGTGTCGCAGTGTCCTCCACTTACCCTCCTGGCTGTATGGGCTGGGGGAGTCTGGTACCCCCTAATCTTGGGTGTGGGGAGGTTTCTGCTCCGTTCCCAGGCTTGGGGAGGGGGTGACCCCGCTGTACCCCCAGAGCCGCCCCCATTTCTGAGCCCCTCCATGCTCGTCCGCCCCATTCCCCTCACAGCGCAGGCCACGCCCCTC
>NW_005054618.1:395397-396820 GCF_000277835.1 Geospiza fortis
CCGGTGCCGGCCGCTGTGAGGAATGAAACCCTGGAGATGAGAGCTTTTCTTCAGGGCAGTAATTGCTAGCTGATGGTAATGAAGTTGATAGGGTCTTAATTTGAAGCGTTGGTCTGTTGTTAAACGTTGAATGTTCGAGTTGCCTTTAGTTGCCGTTGTTAAGCGTTACATAATAATAAGGGTTAGATAACTTGGGGAATTTGCTGTTAACTTACATAATTATTCTTTAGTGACTGTTAAGTAGTACTCCAAATGTAACTAAGCCGGGTGGAGAAGAATATTAATTATATGAATGGTCTAAATCTCCTTGAGATCTCTGATTAAGGCTATCTACATTATAAATAAAAATAAGAAAAATAATAGCCCCCAAGGCAGCATAAGGGTTAAGTACGTGCCAGGTTCACCCTTCTCTGAGTTATCTGCTCCTAAGGCACAGAAAGAAATGTAGTTGTCCCAAAATTAGAATCACTGCTTTTTGGGAGGGTTCAGGGGTTGTCCCACCATTGGGGTCACTGGATCCTGACCCTAAGGGGACACACAGGACACGGGGACAGACAGACACAGGGACAGACAGACACAGGGACAGAGGACACGGGGACAGAAAGGCACAGGGATGGACAGGGACACACGGGACACGGGGACAGACAGACACGGGGACACAGGGACAGACAGGACACGGGGACAGACAGGGACACGGACACACAGGACATGGGGATGGACAGGCACAGGGACAGACAGACACAGGGACAGAGGACACGGGGACAGAAAGGCACAGGGATGGACAGGGACACACGGGACACGGGGACTGACAGACACAGGGACACACAGGACATGAGGACATGCAGGACACAAGGATGGACAGGCATGGGGACACACAGGACATGGGGACAGACAGGCATGAGGGCAGAAAGGCACAGGGACAGACAGACACACAGGACGGGGGACAGACAGACACAGGGACACAGGACATGGACACAGAGGACGCAGGACCCATGGGGACGCACGCACAAAAGGACATGGGGGACATACAGAGGACACACGGGGACAGACAGACACAGGGACAGACAGACACAGGGACAGAGAGGGACACACAGAGTGGTGGAATCCAGATTTGGGCCGGGTTTAGGGTTTGGGGTTTAGGTTTAGGGTTATGTGATCTGGAAGAAACTCGTGGCACCGCGCTCAAGGTTATTTGCCAAAATTCACGCGGCATCACGCACAGAAATGCAACTTGCACATGGAGATTAACCACTTGAAAGCTTGAAAAATGTACAGAAATATGACCTATGAAAGAAATAAAAATCGCGTGTGATTCGGGGCAATTCTGGGGTGGGGGTTTTTGGGGTGATTTGGGGGATTTGGAGAGATTTTGGGGGGGATTTTGGGGAAATTTAGACGGGGGGATTTTTATGGAGTTTTAACC
>NW_005054618.1:397277-400498 GCF_000277835.1 Geospiza fortis
GGGGAGAACCGGGAGGGAACCGGGAGGGAACCGGGGGGTACCAGGCAGTGCTGGGGATGGGGGATTTGGGCACCGTGTGCGGGATTTGGGCACCCGGGGGTATTTTTGGGGGTGTTGGGGAAATTTAGAGGGGTTTGGGGTGATTGTAGGGGATTTTTGGGTTGATTCAGGGGGATTTGGGGTAGCTTTTGGGGGGGCGATTTAGGGGTGGTTTTGGGGCGATTGTGATTTTGAGTATTTGGGGTGGATTTTTATGGGATTTTTTGGGGCGGATTTTGCAGGGACTTTGAGGGGATTTTGGGGCGGATTTTGCGGGGATTTTGGGGTCTCACCCCGTCCTTTCCCGCAGCCCGAAGGCCGCTCCAGCCCCATCGTGCAGCTCCACGATGTCACCAATGTCACCGGCGCCCCCGGAGCGCTGCCCTCGCTCCGGGACAAACCCAAAACCATCCGGGTCATCACCAGGGACCTGATCCGGGAGCTCATGTGAGGCTCCCCAAATCTGCTAATTTTATCCCCAATAAAACGTGATTTTTTTCCTAGAAAATCCGGGATTATTTCCCCCAAAATTCGGGATTTTTTTGCCAATAATTCAGGATTTTTTTAAAAAAATGATTTTTTAGCCAAAAATCTGGTGGCTTTTCCTACCAAATCTGGGATATTTTCCCCCAAAAGTCAGGATTTATTACCTCAAAATTCACGATTATTTCCCCCCAAACCCAGGCTGTTTTCCCCCCAAAATTTGGATTTTTTTTCCCCCCAAAATGCAAGGATTTTTTTTCCCTAAAATCCATGACTTTTCCCCCAGAATCTGGGATATTTTTCCCCTGATGGTGCTTTGTGTCCCCCAGAATTCCCAGGGATCGGCCGCCGGCCTCGCTCATCCTCGGCAATGAGGAATTCCAGCGGATCCAGGAGGAGGCTCCGGACGAGGGGGGCGCCCCGCCCGCCACAGCAGCTCGGGGATCGGCTGCGGATCCTCAAATCCCGCCAGGACGCGGCTTTTGTGGGCACCTCCCGATTCCCTGAGCCCCAATTTTCCCAATCTTCCAGATTTTCCTGATCCCGACATCCCCGCTCCTCCTCCTTTTCCTGATCCCGCTTTTCCCCATCCCAGATTTCCTCATCCCGATTTTTCTGATCCCAAATTTCCCACTCGCTTTTCCCAATCCCCCTCTTCCCAATCCCTTTCATTTTTATCCCAGTTTTCCCAATCCCTTTCATTTTGATCCAAATTTTCCCAATCCTTTTTTTTTATTCCAATTTTCCCAATCCCTTTCATTTTGATCCCAATTTTCCCAATCCCTTTAATTTTGATCCAAATTTTCCCAATCCCTTTCATTTTGATCCCAATTTTCCCAAACCCTTTTTTTAAATTTTAATTTTCCCAATCCCTTTCATTTTAATCCCAATTTTCCCAATCCCTTTCATTTTGATCCCAATTTTACCAATCCCTTTTTTTTATTCCAATTTTCCCAATCCCTTTTTTTAATCCCAATTTTCCCAATCCCTTTCATTTTGATCCAAATTTTCCCAATCCCTTTTTATCCCAATTTTCCCAATCCCTTTTTTTTTTATTCCAATTTTCCCAATCCCTTTCATTTTGATCCCAATTTTCCCAATCCCTTTTTTTAAATTTTAATTTTCCCAATCCCTTTCATTTTGATCCCGATTTTCCCAACCTCACTTTTCCTGATCCCTCTTTTCTGGGCCCCGGCTTTTCCCGATTCCGTTTTTCCTCATCCCGATTTTCCTGCTCCCGGGAATGCCTCAGGATGTCCCCTGGGATGTCCCTGAGAATGTCCCCCAGAAATGTCCCTGGAAATGTCCCCACGATGTCCCCACGATGTCCCCACAGGAGCAGCTGCGGCGAGCGCGGAGCGCGGAGCTGGGCAGGGACGAGCAGCAGGACAGGGACAAAGAGAAAGAGAAAGAGAAAAAGGGAGAGAGGGCAAAGAAGGTGAGGCTGGAGCAATTTTTTGAGGAATTTTTGGGGGATTTTTGAGGAATTTTTGGGGAATTTTTGAGGAATTTTGGAGGAATTTTTTGAGGAATTTTTGAGGAATTTTTTGGGAATTTTTTGAGGAATTTTTTGAGGAATTTTTGGGGAATTTTTGAGGAATTTTGAGGAATTTTTGGGGGAATTTTGGGGGAACTATGGGGCATTTGGGGGTCTCTCACCCCAAAATCTCACCCCATAATTTGATGGATTTTGCGGGGGATTTTGAAGAGATTTGGGGAATTCTGAGGGATTTGGGGGATTTTGGGGTGATTTTGTGGGGGCTTTTGAGGGGATTTTGTGATTATTTTTATGGGATTTTGGGGGGGATTCTGTGATTATTTTTATGGGATTTCGGGGGGATTTTGGGGGGGATTTTGTGGGGATTTTGAGGGTGGATTTATGAGACGATTTTGGGCTGATTTTGGGGTCTCACCCCCTTTTTTCCCCCCAGATTTCAGGCCCCTCCAGCCCCATCGTGCAGGTCCGGGACGTGAGGAGCGCCCCAGGCCCGGTGCCTCAGGACAAACCCAAAACCATCCGGGTCTTCACCAAGGACGTGGTCCGGGAGCTCGTGTGAGGATTTGGGGACCCCCGAGGGGATTTGGGGACCCTCAGGGGCTCAGAAGAGATTTGGGGACTCGCAGGAATTGGGACCCAGAAGGGAATTGGAGACTTGGAGAGGATTTGGGGAACCAGGTAGGATTTGGGGACTGTGGGGAATTTGGGAGCCAGAGGAATTTAGGGACCCATAGGGATTTGGGGATGCAGATGGGATTTGGGGACTCAGGGGACACCAGGAGCTGTCCCCATGTCCCTGATCCCGGTTTGTGTCCCCCAGAATTCCCAGGGATCGGCCGCCGGCCTCGCTCATCCTCGGCAATGAGGAATTCCAGCGGATCCAGGAGGAGGCTCAGCCTCCGCGGCCGCTCGGGGATCGGCTGCGGATCCTCAAATCCCGCCAGGACGCGGCTTTTGTGGGCACCTCCCGATTCCCTGAGCCCAAATTTCCTGATCCCAAATTTCCTGAGCCCCGATTTTCCCAATCCTGCTTTTCCTGAGCCCAATTTCCCCCATCCCGATTTTCCCCACCCGAATTTCCTGATCCCCCTTTTCCCAATCCCACTTTTCCCACTCCCCTCGTGCCAGGGACCCTGGAATGTCCTAGAACTGTCGCCCAAGGAATGTCCCTGTGCATGTCCCTGGGAATGTCCCCGGGAAT
>NW_005054618.1:401585-403335 GCF_000277835.1 Geospiza fortis
CCGCCAGAACCCTCCTCTTTTCCCTTTCCCATTCCCATTTCCCTTTTTCCTTTTCTCTTTCCCATTCCCATTCCCATTCCCCATTTCCATTCCCATGTCCCGCAGCTCCTGTTGACCACCTGCTGTTGATGACCTGGACAGGCAGGAGAAGCTCCAGGGCTCCCATTTCCCATTCCCATTTCCATTCCCGTGTCCCACAGCTCCTGCTGAGCGCCCGCTGCAGCTCCATCCTGGACAGGCCGCTGGCGGAGCGGCGGCAGATCCAGGAGGAGCTGCAGGCAGAGGAGCAGCGCCTGGTGCAGCTCATGGACAGCGAGCGGGAGAAGGAGCTGCAGCTGGAGGAGGAGCTGGAGCGCCGCAGGAAGCAGGAGCTCATCAGGTCTGTGCTTCCCTTTTCCTTTTCCTCTTCCCTTTTCCTCTACCCTTTTCCCTTCTTTTCCCTCTCCTCTTTTTTCCTTATCCCTTTCCTCTTATATCTTCTCCCTTCCCCCATTCCTTTTTTCCTCTTCCCTTTTCCCTTCTTTTCTGTTTCCCCTTTTCTCTTTCCCCTTTCCCTCCTTTCCCTTCTTCCTTTTCTCTTTTTCCCTCTTTCCCCTTTTCCCTTCCTTTCCCATTCTTCTCCTTCTTTTCCCTTTTTTTTTGCCTTTTCCCTTTCTCTCCTTTCTCCTTTCCCCCTTTCCCTCCTTTTCCCTCTCTCCTTTTCCCCTTTTCCCTTTCTCCCTCTTTCCCCTTTCCCTTCCTTTTCCCCTTCCCCTTTCCCACCCTGTGCACTCCACAACACTGAAACCAGACCAGAACTTTTCCATTCCCAAATTCCCGAATTCCCAAATAATTCCCGAATGCTTCCCGAACTCCCAGCAACAAGCTGGAGGTTCTCCAGCAGATGGAGCAGCGCCAGGAGCAGCGGGCGCTGAGGGCCGAGCAGAAATTCCAGGAGGGCCAGAGGTTCCTGGAGCACCTGGAGCAGATGAAGAGGGAGGATCACGAGGTCGGAGATTTCTAGCGGGAATTATTTGGGAATTCGGGTTGGAAGGGTTGGGAAGAGCATGGGGTGGGATCGGGGCTCTGGTGGCCTTGGGGACGTGGTGGCATCAGTGGAAGGGGACACGGAGCTGCTGGGGATTCCATGGATTGGGAGTTCAAGGGAATGGGGATTTCTGGGAATGGGAATTCCAGGGAATGGGGATTTCTGGGAATGGGGGTTCGAGGGAATGGGGATTTCTGGGAATGGGGATCACAGGGAATGGGGATTTCTGGGAATGGGGGTTTGAGGGAATAGGGGGGCCTGAGGAGGAGAATCCCAGGGATTTGGGATCCCAAGGAGTGGGAGATCCCAGGGAATGGGGATCTCAGGGGTTTGGGATCCCAGGGAATGGGGATCCTGATGAGGGGGATTTGGGATCCCATGGAATTGGGGTCTATAGCGGGGTAATCCCAGAGAATGGGGATTCCAAGGATTTGAGATTCCTGGGAATGGGGGATCCATCCCAGGAGTTTGGGGTCCCAGGGATTTGGGATCTGTAGCAAGGTAATCTCAGGGAATGGGGATTCCAGAGGTGTGGGATCCCAGGGGTTTGGGGATCCCGGGGAATGCGGCTCCCACGGCATTGGGGTCCCCATGGGCAGGCGGGGTTTGCGGGGCTCTGCGGTGACGGGATCGGTGTCCCCGCGGTGTCCCCGCGGTGTGGCCAGGCCTGGCAGCAGCGGCAGCAGCGCAAGCAGCAGCTCCTGGCCGAGATGAGGGCAGTGG
>NW_005054618.1:403358-403778 GCF_000277835.1 Geospiza fortis
GACAGCGCGACGGGGAGCGCGACAGGCGCGCCGAGCTGCGGGCCCTGGAGGAGCAGCGCCAGAAGGGGGTGAGGGTGGGGCTGGCAGGGCGCTGTCACCTCCCCAGGGCGCTGTCACCTCCCCAGGGCGCTGTCACCTCCCCGGGGTGCTGTCACCTCCCCAGGGTGCTGTCACCTCCCCGGGGCGCTGTCACCTCCCCAGGGCTCTGTCCCCGCCTGCGTCTGTGTCCCCAGCCGATTTCCCTCTCACTGTCCCTAGCGGTGTTGCTGTCACCAGCCGTGTCACTGTCCCCAGCCGGTGTCCCTGTGTGTCCCTGTCCCGGCGTCCCCGTCCCCCAGTGTGTCCCTGTCCCCAGCGGTGTCCCTGTCCCGGTGTCGCTGTCCCCAGCGGTGTCGCTGTCCCCAGGAGCGGGCGGCGGGG
>NW_005054618.1:403933-404309 GCF_000277835.1 Geospiza fortis
AGCCAGGTGGCGGCGGAGCGCGCCTGGCGACACCGGGAGCTGTCCCTGTCCCCAATATCCCCAATGCCCCCAATGTCCCCTGTCGCCGTCCCTGTCCCCAGTGCCCTTAATGTCCCCAATGTCCCCAATATCCCTAATGTCCCCTGTCCGGGTCCCCGATGTCCCTGCAGGAGGCTCTGCGCTCCAAGCGCAGCCAGGAGATGGCGGAGCGGGAGTGGTGGCACCGGGAGCTGTCCCTGTCCCCAGTGTCCCCAGTATCCCCAATGTCCCCTGTCCCTGTCACTGTCCCCAATGCCCCAGTGTCCCCTGTGCCCGTCACTGTCCCCGATGTCCCCGCAGGACGCTCTGCGCTCCAAGCGCAGCAAGGCGGTGGCGG
>NW_005054618.1:404506-405070 GCF_000277835.1 Geospiza fortis
TGCTGCAGGAGCTGCAGCGGGGCCGCCGCGAGCAGGCGACAAAGCGGCGACAGCAGCTGGCACTGGCACTGCAGCAGGAGCGCCGCGACTTCCTCGCCCTGCTCAGGTGGGTGGCACCTGGGGACAGTTGAGGGGTTGGAGGTGCTGGTGTCACCCCAGGAGCTGTGCCAGGTGTGACCAGGTGGCTCTGGCAGGGTCCCTGTGCCATCCTGGTGGCTCTGGGGACACCAGTGACACCCAGGTGTGACCAGGTGGCTCTGGCAGGGTCCCTGTGCCATCCTGGTGGCTCTGGGGACACCAGTGTCACCCCAGGCGCTGTGCCAGCTGTGCCCAGGGGATGGTGTCGATGTCCTGGAGCCACCCCAGTTGTGCCCAGGGGACTGGCGGTGTCCCCGTGTCACCCAGGGGCTGTGCCAATGTCCTCGTGTGTCCGCAGTGCCCACCAGGAGCAGCTGGCACGGGAGCAGGACCAGCAGCTGGCATGGCAGCGGGCCCAGTCCCAGTGCCAGTGTCACACTGGTGTCCCCATGTCCCCAGTGTCACAGTCCCAGTGCCAGTGTCACA
>NW_005054618.1:405380-407469 GCF_000277835.1 Geospiza fortis
GGAGCTGGCGCGGGCGCGGGAGCGGGAAGAGCACCTGGCACGCGTGGGGCGGCAGAAACTGCAGCGCCTCAGGTGCGGCGTCACCTCCTGTGCCACCTCTGGCACCTCCTGTGGCACCGCTGATGTCCCCTCCTGTGTCACTCTGTGCCCCGCAGGGACACCGGCGTGCCCGACAGGTACTGTGCCCTGGTGGAGAAGAAGGTCTGGGGCATGGCCAGCGCTGCCACCTCCTGATGCCACCCGGATGCCACCCTGCCATGTCCTGCTGTCACTGTGCCACCTCCTGCTGTCACCCTGGTGCCACCCTGCCACCTCCTGGTGCCACCCCGGTGCCACCTCCTGCTGCCAGCTGCCATCTCCCAGGGACCTGGGGGACATTTCCCCTTTTTTCCATGCTTTGAGCCCATTTTTTCTCTCTTTTTACCCAATTTTTATAGTTTTTAACCCATTTTACCCCCATTTTTAATCCTTTTAAATCCCTATTTTTACCAATTTTAATCCCTATTTTTAACCAATTTTCATCTATTTTAACCCATTTTTATCCTTATTTTAACCCCCTTTAATCCCTATTTTTAACTTTTTTAATCCCTATTTTTACCTTTTTTAATCCCTATTTTAAACCCACTTTCATCTCTTTTTAACCCTTTTTACTTCTATTTTAACCCTTTTTAATCCCTATATTTCTCCCTATTTTTAACCCATTTTCATTTATTTTAACCCATTTTATCCCTATTTTTACCCATTTTTAATTCCTATTTTAACCCTTTTTAATCCCTATTTTTACTAATTTTAATCCCTATTTTTAACCAATTTTCATTTATTTTAACCCATTTTTATCCTTATTTTAACCCCTTTGAATCCCTATTTTAACCCTTTTTAACCCCTATTTTTTCCCAATTTTTATTCATTTTTTCCCAATTTTTAATCCCTATTTTTACCTTTTTTAATCCACATTTTAAACCCGTTTTCACCCCTATTTTAACCCTTTTTTACACCGTACTTGTCCCCTTTTTAAAGCCATTCATGCCAACATTTAGCCCATTTTTAGATGCATTTTTAACCCATTTAAACCCCATTTTTATCCTTATTTTGCCCCATTTTATCCCTATTTTAACCCATTTTTATCCCTATCTTTATCCCTATTTTATCTATTTTTACTCTTTTTTTCCTGTATTTTTAAACTAATTTTAACCCACTTCATCCCTATTTTTAATCCCTATTTCATCCCTACATTTTTCCCATTTTATTCCTATTTTAACCCTTTATAATCCCTATTTTTAACCCATTTTAATCCTTATTTTAACCCATTTTTAATCCTTATTTTAACCCATTTTAATCATTATTTTAACCCATTTTTAATCCCAATTTTAACCCATTTTTAATCCCAATTTTAACCCATTATACCCCAAATTTCAACCCCAATTTTTTACCCTTTAAACCCCATTTAATCACTATTTTTTTACCTTTAAAATCTGTATTTTATACCAATTTTACCCCGATTTTTTACCCTCCCTCCCCTCTTGGGACCAAACCGCAGCTTTTGGGTTCAACTGGTTTGAACTGGTTTGAACTGGTTTGAACTGGTTTGAACTGGTTTGAACTGGTTTGAACTGGTTTGAACTGGTTTGAACTGGTTTGAACTGGTTTGAACTGGTTTGAACTGGTTTGAACTGGTTTGAACTGGTTTGAACTGGTTTGAACTGGTTTGAACTGGTTTGAACTGGTTTGAACTGGTTTGAACTGGTTTGAACTGGTTTGAACTGGTTTGAACTGGTTTGAACTGGTTTGAACTGGTTTGAACTGGTTTGAACTGGTTTATTTCCATGGGGTTTTTTGGGTCAGAATTTGGGGGCGAGGGGGATCTGCCATTTTTAGAGGGAAAAATCCCAATTTTCCATTCCAATCTGGTATTTTCAAGGGGAAAAAAAATCTCAATTTTCCATTTTCAGGGGGGAAAATCTCAATTTTTCATTTTTAGAGGGAAAAATCTCAAATTTTCCATTCAAATCTGGTATTTTCAAGGGGAAAAAAAAATCCCAATTTTCCATTTTCAGGGGGAAAAATCCCAATTTTTCCATCCCGGTGGTGG
>NW_005054618.1:408048-408545 GCF_000277835.1 Geospiza fortis
CCCAAATCCCCAAAACCCCAAATCCCAAACATCTCAAATCCCAAATCCCAAAAACCCCAAACCCCAAAAACCCCAAATCCAAACAGCCCAAATCCCAAAAACCCCAAACAACCCAAATCCCAAACAACCCAAATCCCAAACACCCCAAATTTCATCCCATAAATGGAGGGGGGGGCACCCCAAATGCCCCAAATCCCAAACATCCCCAATCCCAAATATCCCAAAACCTAAACACCCCAAATTTCACCCCATAAATGGGAGGACCCCAAACCCCCCAACTTTTCTCTCATAACTTGGGAACACCCCAAATCTCACCCCACAGATGGATGAGGACCCCAAATCTTAGCCCCATAAATGAGGAGAATCCCAAATCCCAAACCCCCCCAAATCCCAACCCCCCCAAATTTCACCCCATAAATGGGAGGGACCCCAAACCCCAAACCCCCCAACTTTTCTCCCATAAATGGGGCAACACCCCAAATCTCACCCCACAGATG
>NW_005054618.1:409146-409458 GCF_000277835.1 Geospiza fortis
CCCAAAAAATCCTTTACCTTCTCGGCCGCTCGCTGCAATCTCCGAGTCACGAACTGCGGATGAGGGGGAAAGAAAAAACCCCAAAATGAGGGGAAAAAAGGGGAAAAATGGGTAAAAAATGGAGGGGAGGTTTGGGGGGATCCCCCAAAAATAAAAGGGGTTCGGGGCTCACCCTGAGGCGCACGTAGAGGGCGGTGAGGATGAGGCTGAAGAGGAAGAGCACGGCGTCCAGCACGTAGCAGAGCTCAGGCTCCGCCAGGGATCCTGAGGGGGTTTGGGGGCGATTTTGGGGGTTTTAGGGGGGAATTTGGG
>NW_005054618.1:410514-414814 GCF_000277835.1 Geospiza fortis
CCCCGATTTGGGGGGGATTCTGTTGGGGCTGAAATGGGGAGAGGGGCCCCAAAAGGGGAAAGGACCCTAAAAGGGGAAGGGGATGCCAAAAAGGGCAACGGGACCCCAAAAAAAGGAAAGGAGACCCCCCCAAATTGGGGGAAGAGGCCCCAAAAGGGAAAGGGACCCTAAAAGGGGAAGGAGATCCCAAAAGGAGAGAGAGACCCCAAAAAAAGGAAAGGAGACTCCCCCAAACTGGGGACAGAGGCCCCAAATGGGGAAGGGACCTTAAAAGGGGAAGGAGATCCTAAAAAGGGTCAAGGAGACCCCAAAAAAAGGAAAGGAGACCCCCCCAAATTGGGGAGAGGCCCCAAGTGACAAGTGGACCCCAAAAAGGGAAAAGAGCCCCCCAAAATTGGGGAGAGAGGCCCTAAAATGGGGAGAGAGGCCCCAAAAGGGGAAGGAGACCCCAAAAAGGGGAAAGGAGACCCCCAAAATTGGGGAGAGAGGCCTCAAATGGGGAAGGGACCCTAAAAGGGAAATGAGCCCCCCAAAAAGGGGAAAGGAGACCCCAAAAAGTGCAGGAGCCCCCCCAAAGCAGGGAAGGAGGTGACAAAGAGGGGACAAAGGGGACAGGCAGGCTCAGGACCCGATTTTGGTTTTATTTGACCCGAAATGGGGGGGCGGCGGGGGGGGCAAACTGCAGCAGCACACG
The DNA here is from genome assembly GCF_000277835.1 of Geospiza fortis. Taxonomy (NCBI): domain Eukaryota; kingdom Metazoa; phylum Chordata; class Aves; order Passeriformes; family Thraupidae; genus Geospiza; species Geospiza fortis. Next base: position 411,209 of record NW_005054618.1, read on the forward strand.
GAGAGGGAACGGGGACCCCCCCTCATCGATCGACCTCCCCAAACACGATGTCCTGGGTGCCTGCGGGGGGAAAAGGGGTCAGGGCACCCCAAAACGGGGGGAGACCCCCAAATCGGGGTGAGACCCCCCCCAAATTGGGATAGGGGTGTTGGGAAGGGGGAGGAGACCCCAAAATGGGAAGGGGTGCCCTAAAAAGGGAGGGAAATCCTAAAAATGGAAGGAAATCCTAAAAAGGAGGGAGACCCCCCCAAAATGGGGAAGGAACCCCCAAAATTGGAGAAAGGGACCCCAAACTGGGTAAGAACACCCCCAAATTGGGAAAGGGATTTTGGGAAGAGGAGGAGACCCCAAAACTGGAAGGGGCGCCCTAAAAAGGGAGGGAGAACCCCAAATTGAGATAGGAGAACCCCAAAATGGGGAAGAAAACCCCCAAAATGGGGAAGGGGACCCCAAACTGGGTAAGAACACCCCCAAATTGGGAAAGGGGTGTTGGGAAGGGGAGGAGACCCCAAAATTGGAAGGGGCGCCCTAAAAACAGAGGGAGATCCTAAAAAGGGAGGGAGAACCCAAAATTGAGATAGGAGAACCCCAAAATGGGGAAGAAAAACCCCCAAAATGGGGAAGGGGACCCCAAACTGGGCAGAAATCCCTCCCAAATTGGAAGGAGCCCCCCCAAAAAAGGGAAGGAGGTTTCCAATAGGGGAAAATTGGGCAAGCGACCCCCAAAACGGAAGGGAAACCCTAAAAGGGAAGAAATGCCACAAAGAGGGAAGGAGGCCCTAAAATGGGGAAAAAAACCCCGACAGAACGAAAGGAAAACCCAAAAATGGGGAAGAAGGGCCCGAAACAGGGGAAGGGACCCCGAAAAGGGGGAAGGGACCCCGAAAAGGGGAGGGGGAACCCCAAAAGGGGAGGGGGACGTACCAATGATGGCCACCACGTCTGCCAGCATGTGGCCCTGGGACATCCTGTCCAGCCCGGCCTGGGGAACGCCAATTAACGCTTAATTAGCACCCAATTAGCACCCAATTAACCCACAGAGACCCCCACCTATGAGGACCCCTAGTTAACCCCCCATTAATTCGCGGTGACCCCTAATTAATCCCCAATTAACCCATGGGAACCACCCCAGGGACCCCCAATTAAAGCTCAAGGACCCCCAATTAACTCCCAATTAATTCCCAGGGACCACCAATTAACAAACCCACAGGGACCCCTAATTAACCCCTAGGGACCCCCAATTAACCCCCAATTAACTCCCAGGGACTACCAATTAATAAACACATAGGGACCTGCAATTAGCCCCTAATTAACCCATGGGGAACCCCACAATGATTCCCCCAATTAACTCCCAGGGACCCCCAATTAACCCCCAATTAACTCCCAGGGACTACCAATTAATAAACACATAGGGACCTGCAATTAGCCCCTAATTAACCCATGGGGAACCCCACAATGATTCCCCCAATTAACTCCCAGGGACTACCAATTAATAAACACATAGGGACCTGCAATTAGCCCCTAATTAACCCATGGGGAACCCCACAATGATTCCCCCAATTAACTCCCAGGGACCCCCAATTAACCCACAGGGGTTAATTACCCTCCATACCCCCCAAAACAACACACCCACAGGTGTCCCCTGTCCCCATTCCCCTGAGCCCTCAGTGTCCCCAAGTGTCCCCCAGGTGTCCTCAAGGTGTCCCCAAGGAATCCCTAGGTGGCCCCAGATGTCCCCCAGCTGTCCCCAGGTGTCCCCCAGCTACCCCCAGGTGTCCCCCAGGTGTGCCCAGCTGTCCCCCAAGTGTCTCCAGGAGTCCCCTAAGTGTCCCTAGGTCTATCCCAGGTATCCACAGATGTCCCCCAGGTGTCCCCAGGTGTATCCCAGGTGTCCCCCAGGTGTCCCCAGGTAACCCCAGGTGTATCCCAGGTGTCCCCAGGTGTGCCCAGGTGTCCCCCAGGTGTGCCCAGGTGTCCCCAGGTAACCCCAGGTGTATCCCAGGTGTATCCCATCTGTCCCCAGGTGTATCCCAGGTGTCCCCAGCTGTGCTCAGGTGTCCTCAGCTGTCCCCAGGTGTGCCCCAGTTGTGCCCCAATGTCCCCCAACTGTGCCCAGGAGTATCCCAGGTGTCCCCATCTGTCCCCAGGTGTCCCCAGGTGTCCCCAGGCCGTACCAGGTGAGCGAAGCCGGGCGCTTTGATCTTGCAGCGATAGGGACGGCTGCTGCCATCGGACACCAGGTACACCCCAAACTCACCCTGGGAGGACAAGGGGGACAGGGTTGGGGACAGTGCCAGGGACACACTGACAGGGTTGGGGACACACTGACAGGGCTGGGGACACGGTGACAGGGCTGGGGACAGTGGCAGGGGCACACTGGCAGGGTTGGGGACACACTGACAGGGCTGGGGACACGGTGACAGGGCTGGGGACAGTGTCAGGGACACACTGCCAGGGTTGGGGACACACTGCCAGGGTTGGGGACACGGTGACAGGGCTGGGGACACAAGCACAAGGACAGGGTTGGGGCGGAGCTGGTGCCAGGGACAAACACGGCAAGAAGTGTCACCTTGGGGGCCTCGATGGCCGTGTAGGTGGCCCCAGGTGGCACCTGGTAGCCCTCGGTGTAGAGCTTGAAGTGATGGATCAGGGACTCCATGGACGTCTGCGGGGACAGGGGTGACACTGTAGAGCTGGCACCTGCCCTGGGTGGCACCACGCTTTGGTGTCACCTGTTCTGAGCGCCACCTGCCCTGGGTGACACTGCAGAGCTGGCACCGCTCCTGGGTGGCACCACCCTTTGGTGGCACCACCCTTTGGTGGCACCTGGCGTCACTGCCACCTGCCCTCGGTGGCATCAGCCTTTGGTGTCACCTGCCCTGAGTGCCACCCGCCCTGGGTGGCACTGCAGCAGTGTCACCTGCCCTTGGTGTCACCTCTGCCGGGTGCCGCCAGCCTTTGGCGCCACCTGCCTTCAGTGCCACCCACCCTGGTGCCACCTGCCCTGGGTGGCACTGCAGCAGTGTCACCTCTCCTGGGTGGCATCAGCCTTTGGTGTCACCTGCTCTGAATGCCACCCACTCTGGGTGCCACCTGCCCTCAGTGCCACCTTCCCTGGGTGGCATCAGCCTTTGGTGTCACCTGCCCCGGGTGGCCCTGCAGCACTGGCACCTGCCCTTGGTGTCACCTCTGCTGGGTGTCACCTGCCCTGGGTGCCACCCGCCCTCAGTGCCACCTGTCCTGGGTGGCACCGCAGCACTGCCACCAGCCTTTGGTGCCACCTGCCCTCGGTGCCACCCTCCCCGGGTGCCACCCCCCGGTACGGGGGCTCTGGGGACGCGTCACCTTCATCTCGGCGCGTTTCGGGGGTGACACTTTGGCGTCGTCCACCTTGATCTCGCCGGGCGGCATCTTATTGAGGCACTGCAGGATGATCCGCAGCGACTGGCGCATCTCCTCCACGCGGCACAGGTACCTGCGCCCCAAAAACGGCATTGGGGGATCCCCTGCGCCCCAAAAATGGCATTGGGGGATCCCCTGCGCCCCAAAAATGGGGTATGGGGGATCCCCTGCGCCCTGCACAGGTACCTGCACCCCAAAGACGGG
>NW_005054618.1:414851-417258 GCF_000277835.1 Geospiza fortis
GGTACCTGCGCCCTAAAAATGGGATTGGGGGATCCCCCGGGCCCAAAAAATGGGACTGGGGGATCCCCTGCACCCGGCACAGGTACCTGCACCCCAAAAACGGCATTGGGGGATCCCCTGTGCCCCAAAAATGGGGTATGGGGGATCCCCTGTGCCCTGCACAGGTACCTGCACCCCAAAGATGGGATATGGGGGATCTCCTGTGCCCCAAAACTGGGTATAGGATCTGATGTGCCCCAAAACTGGGATATGGGATCCCGGAGAAATGGGGGTCTCAGGGAATGGGGTTCCCATGGGATGGGGGTCCTGGGGGTTCCAGAGATGGGGTTCTATCTCTCCACCTCAGCCCAGGTGAGGCCGCACCTGTCCCCATGTCCCCCCCAGGCCAGGTGAGGCTGTACCTGTCGTAGCAGTCCCCGCGGGATCCGATGGGAACGTCGAACTCCACCTGGTCGTAGACGTCGTAGGGCTGAGTCTTGCGCAGGTCCCACTTGATGCCGGAGCCCCGCAGCATCACCCCGCTGGGGACACCCCAAAAAATGCACCTGAGCTCGGCCCCGCCCACCCGCAGGGCGGGGCACACCTGGGGGATCCCCCCGGCTCACCTGAAGCCGTAGTTCAGGGCCTCCTCGGCCGTGATGACGCCGATGTCCACAGTGCGGTTCTTCCAGATGCGGTTGTTGGTCAGCATCTGGGGACAGCGGGGACACCTGGCACAGCTGGCACCTGCCCTGCACTTCTCACCTGGCCCTGGCACCGTCACCTGGTGCTGGAAATGCTCACCTGGCGCTGGTACCTGTTCCTTGTCCCCTTCATGCATCTCTCACATCAAAAGCTGTCCCTGTCACCTGTGAGCCCCTCACCTGTCCCTGCCACTGTCACCTGTGAGTCCCTCACCTGTCCCTGCCACCATCACCTGTGAGCCCCTCACCTGTCCCTGGCAACCCTCACCTGTCCCTGCCACTGTCACCTGTGAGCCCCTCACCTGTCCCTGCCACCATCACCTGTGAGCCCCTCACCTGTCCCTCACATCTCTCACCTGTCCCCGTCCCCCTCCACCCCCATCTGTGTCACCTCGCCCCACCATGCTGTGAGGAACGACCCTGCCCCTCGCAGGTGACAGCTGACAGGTGACAGCAGCCTGGCTGGCCCCTCCCCAGGTCCCCAAATCCCCCCTCACCTCCTCCACCTCGTCAATCCGGATGGAGAAGTTCTTCACGAACTCGTAGATGTCGTCCATGAGCCCCAGGGGCAGGTCCTGGCACAGGTGGGACACGTCGGACAGGTGGGATTGGGACAGGTGGGACAGGTGGGACAAGTGGGACACAAAGCACAGGTGACACAGGTAGGATTGATAGGGTTGGGATCAGTGGGACAGGTGGGATTGGAGGCACACACAGGACAGGTGGGATTGGTGGGATTGGTGGGACAAGTGGGGTTGGGATTGGGACAGGTGGGATTGGTGGGATTGGTGGGACAAGTGGATTGCAAGGCACAGATGACACAGGTAGGATTGAGAGGGTTGGGATCAGTAGGACAGATGGGATTGGGATTGGGACAGGTGGGATTGGAGGGATTGGGACAGGTGGGATTGGAGGGATTGGTGGCATTGGGACAGATGGGACAGGTGGCATTGGAGGCACACACAGGACAGGTGGGAGCTCAGGTGGCACCAGGGACATGGGCAGGGGGTCTGCACTGAGAGGGCCCAACGGGGGTCCCATGGGAATTTGGGATCCCATGGGAATGGGGGGGGCCCAGGGAATGGGGTGCCAAGGATGGGGGTAGCACAGGAGTGGGGTCCCAAGGGAATGGGGATCCCAGGGAAATAATGGGGGTCCTAGGAATGGGGTTCCCATGGGAATGGGGTCCCTGTGGGAATGGGGACCCTGGGAATGGGGTCCCTGTAGGAATGGGGATCCCAAGGATGGGGATCCCAGGGATGGGGACCCCGGGAATGGGGTTCCCCTGGGAATGGGGGTGTTGGGGGAGTGGGGGATCCCAGGAATGGTGTTCCCATGGATGGGGTTCCTGTGGAAATGGGGTTCCCAGGAATGGGGGTTGCAAGGAATGGGGTGCCCATGGAAATGGGGTTCCCATGGAAATGGGGTTCCCAAGGATGGGATTCCCATGGATGGGGTTCCTATGGAAATGGGATGCCCATGGGAATGGGGTGTGCATGGTAATGAGGATCTCAGGGATGGGGTTCCCGTGGAAACGGGGTTCCCAGGGATGGGGTTCCCGTGGAAATGGGGTGCCCACGGAAGGCGAGCAGCCCCAGCCCCTCACCTGGTGCACGCCCCCGGGCCGCACGTAGGCCGCGTGCATCCGCGCCCCCGACACGCGCTCGTAGAACTCGAACATCTGGGGGGGACACAGAGGGGACCCCGCTGCTGCTCAGCCCCCC
>NW_005054618.1:417326-418922 GCF_000277835.1 Geospiza fortis
CGTGATCTCGGCGAAGAGAACTGAGAAAAAACGGGGGGAAAAGGGGAAAAAAGGGGGTGAGCCCATAAACCCTGGGGGTGCCAGGGAGCTGGGATTGCTGGTGGGAGCCTCACCTCGGATCCACTGAGCCCGGGGAGGGGGTTGGATGTTGAGGAGCTTCTCCACGGCCAGGGAATAGGCCTGCTCGTTGCACATCATGGACACGTAGTCCAGGCGGTCAAAGTAGGGCAGGGCCTGCGGGGACCACGGTACTGGGGATACTGGGAGCACTGGGAGGGCTGGGAATAGTGGGGATACTGGGAGGGCTGGGAATACTGGGAGTGCTGGGAATACTGGGAGCACTGGGAATACTGGGAGGGCTGGGAATAGTGGGGATACTGGGAGGGCTGGGAATACTGGGAGTGCTGGGAATACTGGGAGCACTGGGAATACTGGGAGGGCTGGGAATACTGGCAGTGATGGGAGCACTGGGATCTCAGGGAACCGGGGATCCCACGGCTCTCAGGATCACCTGCAGGAATGTCTTGTACCCAATGGGTTCCTCGGTGCCGCGGTGCAGCAGAGCCCATGGGAAGGGGGATCTCAGGGCAATGGGATCTCAGGGATCCCATGGAATTGGGGATCCCAGAGACGGGGATCTCAGGGATCTCAGGCACAGGGATCCCATGGAAATTGGCATCCTGGGATCACCTGCAGGGAGGTCTTGTACTCGATGAGTTTCTCGGTGCTGCAGTGCAGCAGCCCCATGTGGGGACACCATGGGACAGGGATCTCAGGATCTCAGGGCAATGGGATCTCAGGGAATTAGGGATCCCCTGGAATTGGGGATCTCAGATCACCTGCAGGTAGGTCTTGTACTCGATGAGTTTCTCGGTGCCGCGGTGCAGCAGCCCCACGTGCGGGTCGCAGCGTTTCACCGTCTCCCCGCTCAGCTCCAGCACCAGCCGCAGGACCCCGTGCGCCGCCGGGTGCTGCGGCCCGAAGTTGATGGTCAGGCTGGAAACCTTCTTGTGGGCCACCGGGTCCTTGTCTGGGGACAGGGGACAGTGCCGGGGTCAGGGACACAGGACGGGGACACAGGGAGGGCACAGGGACACGGGGACAGCTCCCCCAGGGAGGGCACAGAGCCCCCCAAATGTTGGGGACAGGGAGGGAGCGGCACCCGCTGAGGGTCTGTGGGGATCCTGAGTGCCCTGAGGGACCCCAAAGTGCCCTGAGTGACCTCCAAACCGCCCCACTACCCCCAAAAGCCATCCTTAAACCCCACTCAGAATCTCAGGACCCCTCCAGGACCATCCCAAAGCCCCTGAGACCCCTCCTGGACCTCCCAAAGACCTCAGCGCACACCAAGAGCCCCCCTAAAGGCCTCGGGACCGCTCCTGGGCCCCCCAAAGCACCCGACACCCTCCCAAAGGCCTCGTCCTCCCTGCTCAGGGCCCCCCAAAGCCCTCAGGGCTCCCCAGAGCCCCCTCCCCACCTTCTCCCAGAGTGTCCCCGCTGTCCCCTCACCGTTCCAGGGCGGCGGCACCCACTTCTCGGTGGCCTTGCTGGGGTACATGATGGCCCCCGCGTACTGCTGCGCCCACTCAATGTCGG
>NW_005054618.1:419125-419445 GCF_000277835.1 Geospiza fortis
TACGGGCAGATGCCCGGCCATCATCCTCTGTCTATTACGCATGCGCAATGCGCCATGATGCTGGCAGGCAGCGTGCCGCCATGTTGGTGTGGGCTGCGGCGCCGCCATCGTGACCTTGGCGCTGTGCAAGGGCGGAGGGCGCCGTGAGTGGGAAGGGCAGATGCAATGAGCAGCTCTTTGTTTGCTTTGGGCAGATGTGCCACCATCGTGTGCTTGGCCGTGGCTGGGAAAGGCAAAGGCTGCTGTGAAGGCAGCCATGACGAGTGTGGGCAGGCGCGTTGCGCATGCGCATAGACCCACGGCTAGAAATAGGCCCTTGT
>NW_005054618.1:419627-419950 GCF_000277835.1 Geospiza fortis
GCCGGCCATCCCCCTGTCCCCTCCCCAAGCTGGCGCTGCCCGAGGGGGGACACCGCGCTGTTCCCAAGGGTGATGGGCCACGCTCCCCCCACCCAGGGTGCCACCAGCACCCCCTGCCCCACAAAAACATCCCCAGCTTGGGCCAGGATGGGATTTATTGGGGTCTCCTCTCTGTGGGGACAGGGGGGACACGGGGCTGGGGGGGCTCCATGGAGGGGGAGGGGACACACGTGACCAGGGAGGGGACACGGGGGTCGCACAGCCCCCCTGGGGACAAGGACACGTGGCCCGGGGTGACACACGTGGCCCGGACACTCCCCGCC
>NW_005054618.1:422236-424049 GCF_000277835.1 Geospiza fortis
GGGTACCGGGGGGGAATTTGGGGGGTGCCCAGGGAGGGTTTGGGGGTACCCAGGAGGGTTTGGGGAGACCCCAGAGGGTTTGGGGGGTCCCCAGGGAAGATTTGAGGTGGTTTAGGGGATTTCCATGGGGGTTTGGGGGGTCCACAGGGAGGTTTGAGGTGGTTTGGGGGGTCCCCAGTGCTTCCAGGGATGGTTTAGAGGTTTCCCAGGATATTTTGGGGTGACCCCAGTGGATTTTGGGGTGTCCCCAGGCTGGGACCTGCACATTTAACTGGGGCCAAGCTGCTGAACGTGGGCGTGAAAGGATGGTTTAGAGTTTTAGGGGATGGTTTAGAGGGGACGGTTTAGACATTTCCCAGGATATTTTGGGGTGACCCCAGTGGATTTTGGGGTATCCCCAGGCCGGGAACTGCACGTTTAACCGGGCCAAGCTGCTGAACGTGGGCGTGAAGGAGGCGCTGAAGGACGAGGACTGGGACTGCCTGTTCCTGCACGACGTGGACCTGATCCCCGAGAACGACCACAACCTGTACACGTGCGACCCCTGGAACCCCAAACACGCCTCCGTGGCCATGAACAAATTCGGGTACAGGTGAGCCACGCCCCTGGGGACACCTTGGGGACACCCTGGGGACACAGAGGGTGTGGCATTGCCCTGGAGGGGACACGAGGGGTGTTCTGTCACCTTGGGGAGGGGGACACAAGGGGTGTGGCATTGCCATGGGGGGTGTGACACTGTGCTAGGGGGGACATGAGGGGTGTGGCATTGCCCTGGGGGGGACACAGAGGGTGTGACAGTGTCCCCTGTGTCCCCAGCCTGCCGTACCCGCAGTATTTCGGGGGGGTCTCGGCGCTGACCCCCGACCAGTACATGAAGATCAACGGGTTCCCCAACGAGTACTGGGGCTGGGGGGGCGAGGACGATGACATCGCCACCAGGTAGGGCTGGGGACAGCCTGGGGACAGCTTGGGGACACTGCCATGGCACTCAGGGGGTGGCATTGTGTGCCCACTGAGCTGGGGGGGACACGAGTGGTGTTCTGTCACCTTGGGGGGGATACAAGTGATGTGACATTGCCATGTGGAGTGGTGACATTGCCCTGGGAGGGGACACAAGGGGTGTTTGTCACACTGTGGGGGACACAGAGGGTGTGACATTGCCCTGGGGGGGACACAGAGGCTGTCACAGTGTCCTAGAGGGCACATGGGGGGTGTCCTGTCACCCTGGGGGAGAAGGGACACAGAGATGTCCCCATGCCCTGTCCCCCCAGGGTGACACGGTGACCTCCCAGCCTCACTGTCCCTCTGTCCCCATGTCTGTGTCGCCTGCAATGATGTCACTGTTTGGGGACATGAGAGGCTATCCTGCCACCCTGGGCGTGTCCCTGTCCCCTCGGGGTGACACCGTGACCCTCCCTTGTCACTGTCCCCATATTTCTGCTGCCCTCTGGGGGACACGGGGGATGTCGCCGTTGCTGTCCCCGCCCCGGTGCCACTGTTGCTGTCGCTGTCCCCGCAGGGTGCGCCTGGCCGGCATGAAGATCTCACGCCCTCCCGTCTCCATCGGCCACTACAAAATGGTCAAACACAAGAGCGACAAAGGCAACGAGGAGAAACCGCACAGGTGCGGTGCTGGGGGTGGGTGCGCCCCGAGGGGACAGCGCGGGGAGGGGACACGCGGGTGACACGCCGGGCCGCGTCCCCAGGTTCGACCTGCTGGTGCGGACGCAGCGCACGTGGACGCAGGACGGCATGAACTCGCTGAGCTACGCGCTGCTGGCGCGGGAGCTGCGCCCGCTCTACACCAACCTCA
>NW_005054618.1:424274-424850 GCF_000277835.1 Geospiza fortis
AGCGCGGGCCGGGGACAATCAGAGCGTGGCACCGCCCCCGCCCTGAGCGCCCCCACCCACCCCGCATCGACACCCCCGGGGGCGGTGTGGACTCTGGGATGGGGGGGGACAGGGACACAGGGACATCCCAGGGGGGACAGGACAGGGGACACCCCCTGGGACACCCCCGGGTGGGACAGGACAGGGGACACCCCCTGAGGGGACAGGGACATCCCAAGGGGGACAGGGATACCCCCAGGGGGAGACATAGGGCTCTCCCAGCTCTGCTCCCCCCCCGCTGGGGTTTTGGGGTCCCCGATGGGGTTCTGAGGTCCCCAGATCGGTTTTGAGGTCCCCACTGGGATTTTGGGGTCCCCGGTGATGTTCTGAGATCCCCAGAGCAGTTTTGGGGTCCCCGTTGGGGTTTGAGGTCCCCAGATCAGTTTTAGGGTCCCTGGCTGGGTTTTGGGGTCCCCGGCTGGGGCACGCGGGTATTTATTGTATTTATGAGCCGCTCCCTGGACCTTTCTAAACGGTTTTTTTCAATTAAAAAAAAAAATAAATCATTTTGTCCTACGCTGGTGGCCACGGGGGGGC
>NW_005054618.1:425214-425599 GCF_000277835.1 Geospiza fortis
GCCCCCCCCCAGAGTGTCACCCACACAGGGACACCCCCGGAGTGTCACCCACACAGGGACAGCCCCGAAATGTCACCCACACAGGGACACCCCTGAAATGTCACCCACACCGAGTGTCACTCACCCCAAGTGTCACTCACCCCAAGTGTCACCCACACAGGGACACCCCCAAAATGTCACTCACACCGAGTGTCACCCACCCAGAGCAAGCCCAGCAAACCTCACTCACGCAGAGCCCCATAAAGTGTCACCTGCCCCGGAATGTCCCCCCCCCGGAGCCCCCCAGGTGTCCCCACCTGCTGCACCCTGACGATGGCGTTTCTGGGGGTCCCGGCCAGCCCCAGGTGGTCGCTCACGGCCGCCCGTGCCCGGCTCAGCCGCAGCG
>NW_005054618.1:428432-429253 GCF_000277835.1 Geospiza fortis
AATGCCCCCACAGTGTCCCCAATGTCCCCACCGTGTGGCAGCGCCAGCCCCAGCAGTGTCCCCACAGTGTCCCCATGTCCCCACCGTGTGGCAGGGCCAGCCCCAGCAGTGTCCCCACAGTGTCCCCAATGTCCCCACCGTGGGGCGGCGCCAGCCCCAGCAGCACGGAGCCCCTCCCACAGTGTCCCCAATGTCCCCACCGTGTGGCAGCGCCAGCCCCAGCAGCACGGAGCCCCTCTGTCTCTCGGCCTGGAACAGGGCAGGGAAGCAGCTGCGCACGCTCAGGGCCCGGCTGTCCCCGGCAAACACCCCCCGGCACAGGGAATCCACGGCCAGCTCAGCCACCTGGGGACAAGGGACAGCGACAGTGACACAGGGACAGTGACACAGGGACAGCGACAGTGACACAGGGACAGTGACAGTGACACAGGGACACAGGGACAGTGACAGTGACACAGGGACACAGGGACAGTGACAGTGACACAGGGACACAGGGACAGGGACACAGGGACAGTGACAGTGACACAGGGACACACGGATAGGGACAGTGACACAGGGACAGGGACAGTGACAGTGACACAGTGACACGGACAGTGACACAGGGACAGTGACACAGGGACAGGGACAGTGACACAGTGACACCGGGACAGTGACAGTGACACCGGGACAGTGACACAGCGACAGTGACACAGGGACAGTGACAGAGACAGTGACAGCTGTCCACGGCCACCTCGGCCACCTGAGGGACAGAGGGACAGGGACAGTGGGACCCCACCCACCCCAGCGAGGCCCCGATAAGGCTGGGTGGGGCTCTGGGGTGT
>NW_005054618.1:432115-432978 GCF_000277835.1 Geospiza fortis
GTTCCAGGGGGTTTTGGGGCGGATCTGGGGTTTTGGGGTGGATCAGGGGTTTTGGGGCGGATCTGGGGGTTGTTCCAGGTGGTTTTGGGGTGGATCAGAAGGTTTTGGGGTGGTTCCAGGGGCTTTTGGGCACCCACCTCGGGCCCGAAGCGGCGCTGGGCGAAGCCGTGGGCGCTCTCGTCCGGCCCCGTGCCCGCCGGGGTCAGGAGATCCCGCAGAGCGCTCCAGAGCAGGGCCCGAGAGAACGGGGGCACAGCCCAGAGCAAGCCCCTGGGGACACACGGGGACATTGGGGACAGCTGGGGTGGCACCGGGGACAGCCAGCCCTGAGCAACCCCCTGGGGACAACAGGGACAGGAGGTGGCCCTGGTGACAAGGGACAAGGGGAGGTGACCCAGGGGACAGGTGCCACCCACCTGAGGCCCGAGGGCAGGGGGTGCAGGGCCCCCCCCAGGTACAGGAATCGGTTCCGCGCCGCCGGGTGCTCCCTGGGGACAGCCAGGATGTCACCGGCCAGCCCCAGCTCCGACACCTGCGGGGACACGGCGTGGCACCAGAGACACACGGGGACACCAGATTTCACCCAGGGACCCCAAAAATCATCCAGGGACCCCAAAAATCACCCAGAGACCCCAAAAATCATCCAGGGACCCCAAATTCACCCAGGGACCCCCAGGGTTCATCCAGGGACCCCCAGGATCCACATGGGGATCCCCATATTCGTTCAGAGATGCCCAGGATTCATCCAGGGACCCCAAAAATTCTTCCAGAAACCCACCCAAACCCCAGGGTGACCCCTCTGTCACCCCAAAACCAACCCCTTCAAATCCCCCCAGGGCTCCGGGGAGCCCTCTGGCACCACA
>NW_005054618.1:437988-438273 GCF_000277835.1 Geospiza fortis
TGTCACCAGGATGTCACCAGCGTGTCACCGGTCACCCGTGGTCACTCTGGAGATGTGGGGACAGAACCCAGAGCCACAGGGATGGCACCGGCTCCCTGAGCTGGGGGGGACAGCAACGACCCCCCCCAGAGCCCTGGGGGTCCCCAAAAAAGGACTGGAGCGGGGACAGGTGAGAGTGCCACCACTGTGCCACCCTGGCGATGTCACCGAGCCTGAGCGGGGACAATGCGGGGCTCACAAAACGTCCCCAAGGCTGGGGACAGCGTGGGGGTCACAAAATGTCCC
>NW_005054619.1:0-5020 GCF_000277835.1 Geospiza fortis
GAAGCTTGCTAACACCTGGAAATGAGACGTTCCAGGCTGCATAGTCTCTCGTGCTCCTTGTCCAGATCACCCCCTTGCCATTTCAGTGCATGAACCGCACAGAAAAATCCTGATGCCTTTTGCTTGGCAGAAGCTTTGCCTAAGGGAGCAGTGAGCAGTGCTGAGCTGCATTTTATGGAATAATCCTTGGAAACAGTAGAGTTAGACCAAAGTCCGTCTTCCAAAACACCTCTGGAGCTGGTGTCAGTTCTCACAGAAGCAAAAGTGTGCTTTTGCTGATGGAGTTGCTCCTAATTGCATCAGCCAGTGAAATCAGGGGTGAAGGCAAGAGATTTTGCATATTGGACTGGCCTGTGGCTTTGGGTTATTTCAGTAGGGGTAGAAAAAGTATCTCCCAGGCTCTGGCAGGGAGAGAAGTGCCACTGAAGAGTGGAGCCTGTCCAGTGGGGTGTGTGTGAGCAGTTTGGGGTGCCAAGGAGACAGGTGGAGTGTGGCATTTCCTTCTTCTCTAAGTTCAAGAGCTGATCAGCAGCGGGGGCAGGCTGAAGCTGCAGAAGCCCAGGCAACAGTCGGCATGGTTGCGAGACTGTCTGCACTGCTGCCTGGAGAGGGATGAGGACAGGCGCTGGTCTGCCCAGGAACTGCTGCAGGTAAAAGGCAAAGTGGCTGCAGGCTGCGCCAGCTGCCTGGGGCTCCTCACTGCTCAAGTCCAAGGCATCTGATGGGCCCTGCTCCTAAGAATCTCCAGTCTGGGGGATTGGCAAAAGAAAACAAAGGAGAATCTTGGCCTAGGATGCCTTGGAAGGAGCCTTTCAAGGTCAACTAGACCAAATCTCCTTGAGCTGAAGATGTCTGGATTCATGGATTTGTGGGATTGGGAGCCATCTTTGCCTCATGTAGCAAGGTCCTGGATGTGGAGACAGAGGTGCCCAGAATGCCCTTGTTTCTGCTCTCTGTATCTTTCTGGTAGCCAGAGAAAGCCTGTTTCAGCCTGTGAGGAAAGTACAAGTTCATGTTTTCTTTTTCTCTTTGGGCAGCATCCGTTTGTAACATCAGCCAAGCCGACCTCCGACCTGACGCCTCTGATCATGGCCACGCAGCAGTTTATGGCTGACAGGAGATACTAGCCCTGGAAGAGGCCATTGTTGTTGTTTCTAGGGTGGAGTTTGTAGTGTATAGCTCGTAGTTTGTAGTTTGTAGTTTCTAGATCATAGTTTGTAGTTAGTTTAGAGTGATAGTCAAAATAAATACTATAAGAAATAAAACCTTCACTGTGCTGGACGCTTCCCTTTGTTCTCACCCTGTTAATAAGCTCTAAATTTGCCTCTGAATGGTCAGGTGTTTCTTCTATGGGGTTTGTGGCAGGGTTTGGAAGTGTGCAAAGGTTTTCTTCCTTCACTGCCTCCAGGGCAGAACCTCTTGTGGAGATACAGGCTTGCAGCTGTGACTAGAGGAGCAGAGTAAGGCAGAATGGAGCACAGCAGTGGTGTCACTGCTGGGGATGCTGCTGCGGCTGTGGGCAGAGGGGAAGGAGCCGGGCTTCTCCATGGGCTCAGGCGCAGGTGAGTGTCCAGTGGGAAGGCAAGTTCTGCCAAGGGAACTAAGGCCAACATGAGGGAGTGAAAACTTGTGCAATTTGGATCTGCCTGAGCCACTGTGGAGCCCTGTGGGCCTGCTAGGGGACTTCCTGGGGCTATGGCCTGGAAGAACGTCCCCTAGACTTTAACCTCTCCCACGGACTCTTCTTTTTTGTTTTAAGACACATTCAAAATACAGTGGTTATTGAAAATCATTTACTTTGCGATGTTTGGTGGTAACTGACGGCATATTTGACAACCATTTAAATTTAAATTTTAGTTGCACAATATTTAACAAACTTCCTTTCCCAGTTTTCGTGTTTTGCCCCTGCTTCCCTGAACCCACTATCTCTGAGAAGGACAGGCCGGGAGATGGAACCTGCTGAAGAGCACAGGTGAGCCACCAGCCATCTGCCATCTCCCCTCCTTTTCTGTCCCCTTGCCAGGACAGCACCAGCCATGCTGCCCTGGATTCTACCCTAACCCACTTTCTGACAGCTCTCAACCCTGCCCCTGTTTTCCTCTTGTATTAGCAGTCCCCCATTTTTGTTGTAATACATTTTTCAGAGATTACTGATGTAGCTGACCCTCAGAAGCCAGTCGACCCAGTTATTTTAGTTATTTAGACAGGAGGGTCAACACCCTCCATACAGCCGGAGGACCGACTCTGTTGCTTCCCCCGGAGTCCTGTGCCCTGCCCCACTGGAAAGTCCCCCCCATTCTAGTCCCCCATGAAACCTTTTCTTTTGACTTGTGTGTTTGCTGAAGGGCACTGGGGAAAGGTGCCACCACAAGTCCTTCTGATTTTCTGTTCTCTTTTGTTTTGTGGTTAAGTGAGGGGGAATGAAGTGGTGGGAAGCCGCCCGGGACTCACACCCTGAGAAGCGAGGGGGAACGAAAATCGTATTTGCTCATTGTTTTGTTATGCTCTGCAATAAGAACCCACCTGTTTATTTTAATTCTCAAGTTTAGTTCAAGTCCATTAAGTGTTGTGGGTTTTTTAGTTAAGAGAAGATTATTATTTTTACTATGATTGTTTTACCTTTCATTTTAAATAAAACAAAAAATGGGGAGTTCTGGCAGCTTGTCCTGGATGGGATGCGTCATGAAATGGCCACACATCAAACAATCAACAAACCACACCAAGCCCCTGATGTGTTGTCTTTGCCTCACAACTTCCAGTTTTGCTGGGACCAACCCATTTGGACCCACTGCTTTACTGCTACCAGTGTGTTGTCCCACAGTGGGTTGGAATTTTCTTTTCTTTCTTTCTTTAAATCCATAGCAGGCAGCTCCCTGTGATGCATGGATGTGCACAGGGAAGCGCCCAGTGGTGCATCTCAGATGGGCAAGGCTCCTTGGAAATGCTACAGCAGTGCAGCAGCAGGATGATGTGTGTGCAGTGGGTATGTTGCTTGGCTTTCCATGCTTTCATTCATCCTACCCTTTGTAGGCCTGTGTCCCATGTTGTTCTGTGGTAAACATTTGAGAAGCTCTATGAATGGGTTTCCTGAGACTGGGGATGCAGCAAGGTTGAGGTGGTGTTTTCAGTCCTAAGCTAGATCGCTAGCTTGCTGATACGAGCTCTGAAGTAACAATGACAGGCTTCAATTCTAGGAAATTACACTGGATATTGAAGACAATTATTCTTCAATAGCATTTCAGTATAGCACTGCAGCTTCTCAGATCAATTTTCCAATGCTATTTTCAATCATAGTGCATACAAGAGTTCACCCAAGGCTTTAGCATTCCTACCTTCTTTTCCTGATCTGTTATGTCACAACTGACCCAATAGGGTGTGTGATGTTCATTATAAATTCTTTTTAGGCTGAACAAAGACAGCAGCTCATGTGTCAGGGAACTGTTACTTGGAAATGGGGTGAACAAAGAAAGTGCAAGAGACAAAGAGAGAGAGAGTGAGGGACTGATCCACTTCCTTTTATAGTTTTCCTGGTGCACACCTCTTATGTAAAACAGATTTTTGCCAATGTTTCGGGCACGTGCAGTGAGCCCTTTGGTGCTTTCCAGGAAGGGAGTGCTAGTTCACACAGCAGCACTAAGCACAAGTCTTAATGCAGAAAAATAAGTTGGCTCAGCTCAGCGCTTTCCTGTCTCCACAACACCCTCTCTTCCTGTCACAGCTTTTCTGTTGCAACAGTTGGAATGTTTGAGATAAAACCTTCTTATGCCTGGTACTCCACAACAGGTGACCATGTAAGTTATTATCTTGTTATGCACAATTCCAGTAAAAAAAAATACATGAAAGCATGGAGCTTTATATCTTGGGAGATTTTGAAAGAAGAATGTCGTTTTTATGTTTCTTGAAGAACTACTGGCCTGGAGGGTGAAACATGCAGTAAATAGCATGAGTCATCAGTATGAGGAAAGATACTTGGTTTACCTGAAATCATGGAATCATAGAATGCTTTGGGATCTCAGGGATACTAAAGACCATCTAGTTCCAACTCCTGTGCCATGGACAGGGCCACCTTCCACTAGACCTGATTGTCCAAGCCCTGTCCAACCTGGCCTTGAACACTCCTAGGGAAGGGACAGATGCAGCTTCTTTAGCCATGCCATGCCAGTGCTTCAGCACCCTCACAATCAAGAATTTCTTCCTAACATCTTATCTAACCCTGTCTTCTCTCAGTTTGAAGCCATTTTCCCTTCTCCTATCACTATATGTCTTTGTACTGTCCCTGTCCAGCTCTCTTGTAGCCCTTTATGTACTGGAAAGGGCTGTAAGGTCTCTAAGAGCCTTATCTTCTCCAGACTGAATAAGCCCAGTTCTCTTGCCTGTACCTCATAGCATAGGTGTTCCATCCCTCTGATCATCTTGGTGGCCTCCTTGGCACTTGCTATAATAGATTCCTTGTCCTTCCTATGCTGGGGGACACAGAGCTGGACGTAGTGCTCTGGGTGGTGTCTTACCAGAGCAGAGTGAAGACACACCCCGATCAACCTGCTGCCCACGCTGCTGGTGATGCAGCCCAGAACACAGCTAGCTTTCTGGGCTGTAATCCCAGCTTTGTTGAAGCTGATGAGGTTCCCATGGGCCCACATATTAAGCTTGTCCAGATCCCTCTGGATGGCATCTCACATCTCAGGCATGTCACCCACTCAGCATGGTGTCACCCCCAAATTTGCTGAGGGTGCACTAGATCCCTCTGTCTTATGTCCTTGGTGGAGATGGCACTGGTTCCAGTATAGGCCCCTGAGAAACGCCCCTTTTCATTGATGCCCATAGGGACACTAAGCCATTGACCACTACCATCTAGATATGCCAGTCCAACCAATTCCACTTCCACTGAACAGTCCCATCAAACCCACCTCTCTCCCATTTAGAGCAAAGGATGTTTGGGGAATACTGCTACAGTCCTTACAGAACTCCAGAAGATGACATCTGTAGCCTTTCCCTTATCCATGAGTGTACTTGCTTCATC
>NW_005054619.1:5079-11269 GCF_000277835.1 Geospiza fortis
CACCCCTCCTTCCTCCTGAGAGAATTTTTTTGCCACCCAGGTTCTTGTGGGCTGATGTGATGCTCAGAAGGCAACTCATAAGATGTTTGTGAGGTACACAGCACACACTTGGTCTGGGAGCCAGCACAGGTTCCTTCCAGGAATATGCAGCACTTCAGTCACTGAACTTGCCGCTTGCTGAAAGGAAGTGGCAAATCTGCAACTTTCCCACTGTGTTCCATCAGCCAACCTTTTCTGTGGTCAGAATGAACTGTCCTAGACACTGTACAAACATGAGAAACAAGAAGGCAATGTGCTGTGTTATTACTTCTTCCTCCTTCAACTGTCCGTAGTAACTTCTTTCTGCTCTCCAACAAACAGATCACCCAAAATACAAACTTAAGGTGTCCAAAAACAGTTTACAAAGTTTTAAAGAACAACACTTCTATTTTTGTTTGCTGGGTTTTGATGTTTCTTTGGTTGATTGGTTGGTTTTGGTTTTGTTGTTTAGTTTTTTTAAACATACCTGCAAAATGTATAATTAACGTCATTATGAACAGTGCTTCTGGTATTACCTTTTTCTCCTGCCTTCTTTTTATAGTGCTCTACAATAATATAGATTAGAATGTATTCTACATTAATGCATAGGTCTTTTCCCTCCCACTGATTGAATCAACTCTAATTGGTTGTACCTTCAGGCTGTACCAGTCCTCTGATTGTACATCATCAAACTGTACATTTTCCACTAATGTCTTAGGCAGAAATTGTGTTAAGCATTATCAAAGTTTTCCTCTTCTCATGTGATGAATGCCTGGTCAGTCTTCTACTCCTGATACCTCTGGTAGCACACCCCGGTGTTTGTTCAAAAGCTTTTCAATCATCACCACTGCAGCAGGATTTCCTGTGTGAGGAGGCTCTGCTGAAATGGCCCTGGAGTCCTGGGAGCTCTTGGCTCTTGCTGATTGTAGAGCATAGGGTGCAGAGAAAGGCACCAGAACAGGGAGAAAGCAGCACTCAGAGACTTTGTCAGGGAAATGACAATTTATTTCTTTTTTTCTTGGCTGAAGAGTTCCTGGACATGTGCTAGTGCTGCTGGTGAGGTGGCCTCTTCTTGGGTCTGGGAGAATCCTGGAGGCTGAGGGTTCTCTTCTTCCGGGCATGCCGGGGCTCTCCAGAAGAGTGGTCTCTGCCCTGGTCAGGAGCAGAGGGACTGCAGCCCTGAGCAGATGGACCTGCTGCTGTCACCATCTGCTCCTGCTCTTCTTGGGGCTGGTCCTGCTCTGAGCAGCTGGTCATAGATGGGGGGTGGCTGGGACTCTGTTGGAGACTGGTTTCTTGTGTACCAGCTTCTTCCACTGCCTCAGAGCCTGTGGGTTCACTGGCAAGCATCACCTCCCGGGAGCTAGTGTAGCTGGAGCTACTGGAGTTGGTGCTGGCATGATGGAAGCACAGCAGCCTCTGGGCTTCGTCCCTGCACTGGCCTGCAATGACATTGATGATGCCATAGACCAGTGATGCTGTGTGCCCATTGAGGAGAGGCTCCAGCAGCTCGACCAAGGTCTCTGCATTCAGACCACAGACACAGAGGCCATGCAGGATAGAGCCCTCTGCAGCCTCTGCTCGCCACCACTGGTCCTGATAGACTGCTGCCAGCCTCCAGCGCAGCCAGGGAAGCACAGGGTCCAGCAGTTGCTGTTGCCTTTGGAAAAGTTCTGCCCAGACCTCAGGTGGGAGGCCACCCATGAACTCTGGCTCTGCAGCCCCTTGCTCATCTGGAGACAGCATCCTTTGTGGAGAAGGTGGAGGGGATGCCCCAGGGTGATGGGGGTTGTTTTGGATCAGGTGGAATGGAGCGCTCCCTGCCTGGCTGCTGTCCTCTGCCAACTCTTCTGAGGCTGTGATGGCAAACTGTAGGTAGTCCCGTTCGCTCCGCTCAGAAAACCTGACAATGTCCATAGGTCTGCTGCAGAGTGGGCACGCTGGATTTGTCTTTGCCCACCGCAGGATGCAGCCCAGGCAGAACTGGTCATTACAGGGCAGAGCAGAAGCCACATCACTCCGAGTGTTGTGGCAGATGGGGCAGCTCCAATCTGTCCCCGTGGCCATGTCTTCTTGCTGCAGCAGGCTGGGGAGAATTGAGGGCCAGAAGGAGCTCCCACTTGCAGGCACACTCAGTAGAAGTCCAGGCTCGAGCTAAACTGGCCCATCCAGGCTCTGCAGAGCACACATATAACCAGCAAGGGATGTGATATCACAGTCCATCTCCTGGTAATGTTGTTCTCCACCACCCAGTGATGTCACAGTCAAAGGATGTCTGGCCCCTGAATATAAGCAGTGAGGGATGTTAGGTTACAATCACTCTCCTGGTGGTGTTCCTCCCACCCAGTGATGTTGCAACAGGAGGCCTGTCCCTGCATTTCCTTGTGCCTCTACACATACATCCAGGGCTACTGCAGCTCTGTGTTACCCCCTCTCTTCTCACCCATGTTTTTGGCTCACCATCACAGTTAAATGCCAGTCACCAAGGCCTTGGCCATGTCTCTAGTTTTAGTATCAGTTCTTCATGGCATTTCTGTGGACATTCCTGTGAATTTTTTAAGTGAAGTTTAATTCCTTATTTTGAGCAGGATTTATGCTTATGGATCTGATCCACACTCATTTTCATTTTTCCCTTTTCCTACCCAGCATTTCAGCACTCTTACGAGGCCACAGTAGTTTCTGGAATAAAGTAGTTAGAGGTTGTACAAGGTGGAAACAACAGAGTCCTTTTAAGAGGAGAGACCAGGTCAAACCCCACAAAAATAATTACCTGAAAGAACAGATACTCAACTGGAGAGTCAGATCCACAACCTGGCTCCATTCACAAAGGTCTTTGCCAAATCATTCTAAACTCATTTCCACATTAGAAGGATGGGTCTTTGGGTGTATCTCTTCCACTTCCTTTGTTCTCCACTTTCATTTGAAGCAGAGAAGTAGAACAACAAGAACAAATTTTAAATTTACCTTTTCTGATAAAGGAAACCCCACAACAAAATAGGTCTCTTGCTCTGCTTCAATGTTCTCCCTTTTTAGGCTGCAGAATTTTTTTCAGGTCACAATTCAACTGGACCAGGTGGACAGTATAAATTAGTGCTCAACAGGTGTTTTTCAGTAAATGCATGCTTGGGTTTATATCTGAAAATTAGTGTAAAGGGAGATGATTACTACAAAAGCTGTTCTCAGACTTAGAGAGAGTTGGTAGAAAGGTAGGTGAGTAGGTGGGTAGGTAGGTAGCTAGATACTTGGACAGACAGATGGACACATATAAAAGGTGCCTTTTGTTAAGTTTCAAACTATGTTACATACAAATTTAATACAATTTTGTATTAACCCTAGGATGCTTGGCCATTAGAAATGTAAATAAATAAACACATATATTAGTTGTATATGTAATTGACAAGATCCAGTGGCTAGATCTAAAAGGAAAAGCATAAAAATTGGGCAATAACATGCCAGTTGCCCTTCATAATGAAGTAAAATTAGCAGTATTTAATCAAATAACCAGTATTTCAGGAAAGGCCCCACACCTTTGATATGGAGGACTAAGAAAGAGAATTAATGCGCTATGCAGCTAAGAGTGCTTACTGAAGTAATGATGATAAATTGACTCCCACTGGAGACTCTGAAATGGATTTTCATCTTCCTAGCCAGCCTTGTGAAACAAGCTTCGTCACTTGAAAGAACAGCAATGGTAGCAGTAAAGTCAATAATATGTGACAGAGATGTATTGAAGCAATGATTTAGCAAGTTCAGTGTATAAAATGGATTAAAAGGCTCAAAATGGGGTCAAAAGTCCTCGAATTTCATGTCTCTGTAGGAATGTAAGAGGAATGGGAAAAAAATCCGTGTTTCAAGTAAGTGAGAGGGGATTGTTTTCTCGGAGTTTTTGTGCATGCACCCCCACATGCATAGGGATATTGTCCAAGCTGAAAATAACTGCAAATGATTCTGTGAAGACAGAACTTTCTTAGCAATCTTGCCACTTTCATGGTCTTTTGAATTGCAATAAACAAAACAGAAGTATAAAAATTTTTCATCTGACCTTTGATGACTGTAAACAATCAGAGTCTCTGATAAAATAAGGCAGAGGCACTGGTCACGCTAACAAAGCATCAGCAGTTTGGCTTTGACCCTTGTAGTGTCTGTTTCTTCACACAATTGGACTTGCTGCTGTGGGCAATCAACATGTTGGAAGTGGTTTATACAAATAGATTGAGATACCACTCACCACTTGTCCCACCAGACTAGCAGGAGATACATAATATATCCTCCAGGTTTTCATATCCTCAGTGTATACATCTGTATTTTGTCAGAAATTGCTGGAAGATCAGATTTAAATCACACTGTGTTATTTATTTAGTAGTGTAAGGACGGAAGTCACAAAATATTGGGGAGAAAATATCTGTAAGCCATAAAAAAAAATCTGACACAGCTCTGTCTAGGATTGCTAGATTAGCTTTCCTTATTCACTAGAAGCAAACTGTAATCCAACATCATGCTCTGCAGAATGTCAGTAGAATGTTCCCTGAGAAAACTGATTGCAACTAGTTCATCTGTAATAAGAAGTTTAAAAGGGACATTTTTCTTTATCACCAGTTTTATTTGCTGGTAGTATCCTTCTCTCATATACATATATATAAGTGGTAAAGAGTATTACAGAATGAAAAATTCAAATAAATATGTCTTGTGTCTTCTCCAGTGCTATTCTAGGCATGCCTAGTGAAATATTGCTTTGCTTTTTGTTAATTAGTAAATGACTCCTAATTTTCTGTGTCACATGCAATTTCACATGTAACACAAGCTCTCTCAGTGTGTCCCTTTTCTTACATATGAATATAACAACAGATACCAACTCAGTGTTGCCAGGTGTGGATATGGATGGCACAAACACAAGAAAGTCAGTTAAATCCAGTGCCCATCTGCTAGGACATTTGGATACAAAGAGAGCTATCAATCTGCAGCCTACAGCAGAAAAGTCAATGGAATAAGCATTCAAATGTTTGCTGTCAAACACATGCTAAAACAATGTGCAGAATTGTGATTGTATTCAATAGACAGACAAGGACTTGTGCAAGCATACTTTATAACATGGCACAAAGGCAAGAGCTGCTCATAACCCTGAATGAAACACTTGACATTCCTTACTCCAGGATATGGCAGTATTGAACTATTTGCATTGGAAAAGACCCTGAAGATCAAGTCCAACTGTAAACGAAAAACCTTGTTATAAGTACAAATCCAATTATTACCATTTCCTGCAGGGTGAGGTGTTGCTTTCCCAGGTGCAGAAGAAATGCATACGCCAAGAATGATTCCTGACAGCAAAACAATGAAGGAAATATCTAGCAACAAGTGCGATCCAGCCGGGGGTCTAATCTGGGATGTTTCCTGTTTAACTTGGGGGACACGGGCAAAGCAAAGGAGAGCCATCGTGACACTGGCAGATGATTACAAAAAATCCTAGGGAAGAGGAGGAAGAGGCTCTCAATATGCACAAGAGCAGGGCTGCCATCCACAGGTACCAGAACTGGGCAGAAGAATGAGCTAAAAGGAATCCCATCAAATTCAGCAAAGACAAAAGGGATTATCACTTCTGCTTGGCAAGTGTCAGACCACAAATGGATCCTGCATCCAGGTCCTGATCGTCAAATCAAGATGGAAATTGGTAAAAAAGGACACATTCGGGGAAGGCCACCATGAGTGTGGGGCTGAGGTGTTGACTGATAGACAGGTGAGGCCATGGGTCCAGGACTGGTTCATTCTGGAGCAGAGACAGCTGTAAGGCATCTGAAAGCACCTTGAGGCTATAGGATGGGATCAAGGGGCTGAGGCCATGCTCTTCATAGAGGTGCCTGGCAGGAGAAAAGAGAAAGTGGCATCAGCTGAAGCTTCAGAGGCTTGGGCTGGAGATAAGGAAACACCTAGCACAATGTGGTGGAGTGAGGGCCCAGAGAGGTTTTGCATCCTTTAACTGGTAAAGCCCCAGGCAGCCCGATCTGACCCGATGAATAACTATGCTTTAAGCAGGAGGCTGAAGGAGACCTTGTGAGATGCAGCCTGAACGATTCAGCTCTAAATTTTCCGTGATTGGTGACCTCATCGATGTTCCAGAGGTTCACTGCACGGCTACCCCGATCGCCAGAGGGACGGCGGAGCACAGCGCCCCCCGCCG
>NW_005054619.1:11279-51812 GCF_000277835.1 Geospiza fortis
CGGCCGACCTCGAGGCTGTGCTTCAGGCCCTCAGGGAAAATGTTCCCTTGTCCCACCCTGAGCTGGCCGCCTCTTTGGAGGCGACTCTGCTCGATGGCTATGCTGGGGTGTCCCCTGAGAGCTTTCGGTGCCGTCACGTGCCTGAAAAGTAAAAGAATCTTTACTTAACTGCTTGTTTAAAAGCAAAATTTAAAAAAGAGAAGTGAACTATCCTGCATTCCAGAGCATGAGACCACTGCTTGTGTTGGCCAGATTCAGGTGCTCATTTTCAAGGGAAAAATTCACATTGTAGATTCATTCATGTGGAAGCTTTTTAGGTTACATCTTTGATGCTAAAGAGTATTTTGAGTATTGCCACAGAAAAACATTTTTTTGTTGAAACCCAGGGAAATGGTTAGATGGAGTTACTAATTTTATGTCTTCTATGGAAAACACAATTTATAAACATTTGGTTGTTACAAAGCATGTCCATACTTTATGGCACCTGACAAGGTGTGTGTCCTTTGCTCTACCTGTGGCTGGCTGGTTCTTCTTTTAAAGAAAACAGTAAGTCTCGTGCAGAGAGGGGCATGGGAGAGGTCATTCTGTTATAGCACAAAATGCAGTCTCTGCTTTTGGTTTTGAACACAAAGGAAAAGAAAAAGGTTAGCTGCATCTCTTGCTGCTGCATGAGACCTACCTAGTGTGTAGCCACTTGAAATGCCATGTTTGTGTATGTGTTGAAGCTAGTATTTCTTTATTTTGTCCTCTCAATATCCTGGTGCCTTCAGTTAAGTTTCTACATGGGAAATCTTCAGCTGGTGCAAACTTGCCACTAGTGCTCTCTGTGTTGCAACAATTATTCATCTTTCTCTTGGGTGTCTTTCAGAAAGATGTATATTCTGATGAATCCCTTAGAAAGCTCCAGCCTGGACTAGGCTGCTCTGTTCAGTGCTGGGTAAAGAGGAGCCTGTGTGCCAGGGCAAACAGAGGTGGCAGGACTCCTTCTTTAGTGCCCACTGAGTGAATTGTCTTGCCGGCACTTTGAACTTTGTCAGTTTTGACAGCTTTTGAACAATGTTTTGAGAAGTGTATATTTTCCATTGTTGAAGGCTTTGTGAATTAGAGCCCCAATTTCATCCTTAGGAATAGAGGGATTAAGTCTGTGAGTCAAAGAGTTGCAGGGGAACAGGTGTTTTGATTTTGAGTCTTCATGAGTATGTGATGAGAAGGTTATTGTTGTTCCTGGATGTGAAGCGGTTAAGGATTTGTGGCTTATTCTGTGTTGAGTAGTTCAGGGACTACTAGGCCTTTGGTTTGACAGCTTCCCTCTTTTGATTAAAAATGTCCTTTCTTAACTCTTGGCCCTTCCCAGACTTCCCTGAGTGTTTAGGTCTTGTATTGACCCAGCCTTTTTGCATCTTTTTATATAGCTTCATCAAAAAATGTCTATTTCTATTAATATCCACAGGCATTGCCCTTTAAATATCTGAGTGAGAGCAGACTAAAGATGGGGAGCGGGATCTTTTGGAACTATCCATATCCTGTTACTCAGTGTGATGCCCTTTTGTCTTCTGTAAACCCACATGTACCAGTTTTGAAAAGCCTTCTTTTCCTTAATAGAAGGAAATGTTGCAGGCTCTAAACAATCATTCATCTTCAAGGTACTGATGGCTAGCCAGTTTGCAGAAGAGACTTATATTCTTTAACAGGTGATTATGAGAATATCTTTCTGTCTAAAGATAAATTCCAGGTACTTAACTTCAGGTCTTTACTTCCTCAGTGGAACAGACACCTAACTAGGTTGTCTAGCTTTATAAGGTTTATTTAACCCTATAGATTTTTGCCACATAATAATGGAAACATACCCAGAAAGTATACGGTTGCCTACAAAATATGTATGGAGCAGGAGAGAAGAGCTCCAAAAGGCAAGCAACAGTTATAATTTAATAATTATTAAATGTAATTATTAGTTGGTAATTAGACTTAGTAATTGGATGAGGTGGAGTGGGATTCACAGCCAGAAATGTATAGCTCATGAATGTAGTTTTGCACCACACAGACTGTGCAGTGGTTTGAGCGAGATCTCTCAAAAGTAATAACACACCTGTAAGTCTAGTGGTAACTAGGAAGGCACCTTGATTTCTCCTTCTGGGTTTCTTCTTGTTTCCTATAGCTAGTGCCATAAGCAAGGGCATAGTTCAGACAGTGAGGACATGTATTCTTACTTGCTGTATTCTGGTGGGTTTTTTTATTTTGTGTTTTGATTTATAGGTATTTTGTAAGAGTTTGAGTTTCCATTTGTCAAACATCTGAATTTAAAAGGCTTGCTAAGTTAACTATGTTAACAGTGTTAACCTAGTGTTACATGTCCTTCCAGGGTGGAGAAGAACAGTTATAACTGTGTCCCAAAAATGATTACAAGAAAATAACAAGTGATCTTTGGGTTTGCTTCTTTTTTATTTTGTTTTTTATTCTTTTAAGAAGAATATTTTGGGTCAGTGTGAGTCTTCAGGAACTGAGCCTCTGAACATGGTGGTGGAAGAGAGACCTTCACTTGACAACACACAAGCTGTGGGAACAGTTCCCTTGAGCCAAAGGACCCTGGTAAGAAGAGAGTCTACATGTTTTTAGAGATGACTGAGACAGCTACTCTGAGCCTGACTTCTACAGAAAGAGGACATCAGAGTAATTGATCCAAGAGCTGAGGTGGAGTTGAAGGAGTGGTTACTCACTTCAAAAGGTAGTTTCTAGATCCCAGGTAACAATGTTAGTTAATAACTCATCTCACAACACCCATCAGTTTCTACCATTTAAGTAAGGACTGAGGTCTCAGTGTTGGTACAGAGAAGAAACAAGGCTGGAGTTCTTTTCATGAGATGTGAATGTCTCTGTTCAAAGTTCTTGTGGGTGCCATTTACAGTGCTAGTGTTGCAGCTTTTATCAGGGTACCTCAAAACTTTAAAACTTTGAAAACCTGGAAGAATTCCTATTCTTTAAACAGCAGGCCTCAAATTCCCAGGGGAGAACCTGCCTTTTGGGCCATGTTTTATAGTCTCTGGTAAAATTGCTAGGTGTGCTGCCAAGGGAGACACAAACTAGGTCTAGTGTTGACTCAGTATTCCCTTTGCTTCCTAGATGTCCATCTGCTGTACCTTTCCAGAAGGGCTGCTCTGCGTGGGAGGAAGCTACCAAGGGAAAGCCTGTGAAAATGGACTACCTGGGATCCCTCTCTATATAGTTATACTTGTAGATGTGTTTTATGTTGTTGTACTTACACAGAGGTATGTGGATATTTAGATAGATATACGGATATTTGCATGCTTACATATAGGCAGTACAGTTGTAGAAATCTGCAATAAATTAAAATTTTTAACTGAAATTGATATTTGTATATTTATGTGTAGTCAGCAGACTCTCTGCTTATGTCTCTCTCCTGCACAGCATGTGCATCATGTCTTGTCCCTGAGAGTTCAGATGAGTCTTCCAGGATGAGGAGGAGCAGCAGAATCACTGCCATCACTCTCTGTCATCCTTGCAGACCCTGAGAGCTGTGGACACCATTGCTGGAAGCAATGGTGCTCACCTCTCCTGCCTCCAGAGTCAATGAAGTGCTGCATTACATCTTTAACTTCTGGCCTGGGAAAAGAGTGGACATCACAGGGCTGTTCCTCACTCTAGGTAGGAGGGTGAGTGGTGCCCAGCCCAGTGTGCTGGGCAGTGTGCTGTGGAGAGGGTGCTCGATTCCCCTGGGGGAACATCAGGGGCTGGCACCAAGCTCTTTTAGAGTACAGTGGCTGCAGAAGACAGCATCTGCTTTGCAGGAGGGTTGGCCTGGAGCCTTTGTCCCAGGCCTGCAAGGGACTCTTGGAGTAGGAGCCCACCAAGATTTTGCTCAAGGTCTGGGGAAACCTTGAGGGACCATGCAAGTCTTGTTCAGGAGTGGAGTCACACTGCTCCTGCTGGAGCAGGTGTTTGCTCCTAGGGCTTATTTGCAGCTTCACTTTTCCGAGGTGCTGCTGGACTTCACCAACTCTGAAACCACTACTGTGCAGAAGAGCGTGAGTCATGAGCTGGCTGACATTTCCAAATGGGAGGTAAGGTATGGGAATCCTTGAAATCAGAGGGTTTTGGGAAAACTGCAAAAGGCAGGCCTCAGAGACAGCAGAACTGTGATTAGAGCTAAGCAGTAGCCCTGAGATTTGTCAGGAGAAAAATTATATAAGTATAAAAGTAAGGAGAAATAGAACAATGGTCTGTGTATTAATGCTTGTCTAGAATAACTCCCTAAGCTGCAGAAAAGTATCTCCAGTGAGATATTAGGAAGTTCTAAGCTTAATAATGGAGCTCTGTGCATTGTATCTTAGGGCTTACAAGCAGATATTGTATTCGAAATAAGCAGGCATTGTTGTACCCAAAGGTACTTGTGCTTATAGTGGTTGGACAGAACTACTGTCAATATGCTTTTGCTTTGTGTGATTGGTCAAAATACTTTTAAAGTAAGTTGTAACATTAAGTTCTTGGTCTGCTGCCTGGGATGTGAGCTGCTGGCATCTTCCCATTGTCATAACCATGTAATGGGACTGATGCTAGAAAATACAACAGCTCGAGATGCGTTCCTCAGCAATCCCGTCCCATTTGTGATTTTTACATAGACCCCCATCTGGCAATAAATGGTGCTTCTCAGTGAGGAGGATTTTTAGACTAGAAGAATATAAAAAAATAAAAAAGAAGACCATGGACAGTGCTATTGCTGGAGGCCCAGGCTGTTAAAAGGAGGAATGGATCATCCCCTTCATTGTCTGTAGCTGATATTCTTGTAAGTAATAAGTAGCAACTCTAGAGGCTCCTGGGCAACAATATGGGAAACCATCTATCTAAAACAGAATGGGACATCTTTTATCGTCTTGAGACAATTTTACAGGATAAAGGACGTTCAGACATCTCAAAACATGAACTAAAGGACTTATTAATCTGGGTAAAAACGAATACTCAATATATAGATTTGAAATCTGCTTTTACCTTTGATTTCTGGGACCAGATAAACTGGAAAGTTTACAATCTAGTCTCTCTCAAAAAGGAAGAGACTTTGGTCAAACTAATGCCTGTCTCCAGAGCTTTAATGGAAAGCTTTAAACAGAATGATCGTAATAGAGACTTTCTTGAACACCAAAACAGAACACCTGGTTCTGAGACTTTAATTCCAAGTCGTGCTGGGCCTTCAGCCTCCTCTGGGGGGGATCTCAGGTTTTGTTTGGGGTTCCTTCCCTTCTCCCAGGGTTTCCCCGGGCAAAGTGAACAGCACCCCGATCCCTGGGAAGGGGGAATCAGATCAGCTTCCAGCTTCGGTCATGTCCTGTTTCTTTCGGGATTCCCTGCGTCACTGATGCTGCGACTGAGCGTCCTCCTATTCCTCTGGGAAATCATCCACCTCTGGAGTTCCCAGGAAAGAGTTGGGGATTTTCATTGTATTCTGAGAATTTGGGGGGTCAGGGGTTGTGTTCTGGGGAGGCTGGGAGTTGAACAGCTCGGGGAGATGAGAATTTGGGGAAGCTTTGCAAAACAGGAGCTGCTGTTCGGGCTCAGGCGGGCAAATTGCTTTGCAGTTCTGAGAACTCTTTTCGTATAGATTCCTTCCCCAAGCCTCTTCCAGGATTTTCGCTGCTTTTAGCACCCCAGCCTCCGGTTACAGCTGGTGCGGGGGCTTTGGATTTGGCTCTGCCTGCAGAGGAGTGGGCAGGGGGGCGGACAGAGGTGGAGGGCAGCAGCCAGGGGCCGAGTGGGGCCAGGATGGCTCTGCCCAAAGAGATGGATGGGGTGGAGGCTGGAGAGCTCAGGAAAGTTTCTGTGTAGACACAGACAGTTCATTTAGAAGCCTTGAAACCTGTCTCATTTGGTGCTGGGGGGGGAAAAAGCATGCCGAGATTGCAGCTTGGAGCTGACAGTTTTCCAGCTGAGTCCCCGCGGGCGAGGCCTCAGGAAAGGGCGACAAATTCGGGATCTGCAGCTCGAGAGCAGCCCGATTCATATACATCTGAAAAAATCCAATTTATTGAATTGAGACGTGATTTAGCAGGCTCTGGCTTTTTTCCTGTAACCAATACAACACATTCCTCAGCCACTACCTCCAGGAGCGGGGGGTTGTTAGGAATGTGGAGCTCTCCTCCTCCACCCTTCCTGGCAAGGCTCCCGGGAAGGCTTGTTGCTGCGGAGACACTACTGCCAAGAGCTTGGAGCTCTGCTCCCCCGTCCCTCCTGGCAAGGCTCCCAGGAAGGTTCATTGCTGCGGTGACACTACTGCCAAGAACTTGGAGCTTCTTGGCAGGGTTCCTGGGACAGCTGATTGCTGTAAAAACACTACCTGTTCTTCTGTATCAGATACAGGAGTGATGAGAGGGAAAAACACAACACAGTCTAAATCAGAGGTGAACCTTCCATTTCAACTACCTAATTGGTCTAATATTATTCGAAATTTAGAAAAAAATTTGGATTCAAATAAACAACTCCTTTCCTTACCTGTAAGACATGGTCATAATGATGTAAATCCACAATATGAAACTCTTTCTCACCATGATATAAAGGAACTCCATCAAGCTTTGAAAGAAAGTGCGTTCTCTTCTCCTGATTTTAATAATGTGTTGAAAAGTATACTTAATTCTTATGACTTAGTCCCTGCTGATTGTCGAAATGTGGCTTCCCTGATCTTAACCAATTCACAATATCTTTTATGGGAATTACAATGGAAAAAACTTCTTAATAAATTGGTTGAAAAATATAAAAATACACCTTATGAGAATATAGATATTACCCAACTAGCAGGTGATCCACCTTTCCATAGACCACAAAATCAGGCGGTGGGATTGCCTTGGCCTATACTCATGGATACTAAAAATGCTGCTAGAAAAGCTTTACTTTCAGTTGAGCCAGCTGGTACCCATGCAAATGCTTACACTACTATCAGACAAGGTGATTTGGAACCCTTTGGTTCTTTCCTAGATAGATTAACCCAAGCTGTCGAAAAACAATGTCCAGATGAACAAGCTCATTCCTTTATTATTCAAAACCTTGCTTTTGTCAAGGCTAACGAAGAATGTAGAAAAATTATTTTAACTTTACCTGATCAGCATCCAACTGTAACACAGATGCTAACAGCTTGCAGTAAGCTCACCTCTCCACAACATCTTGCTAATGTACAAATCAATGCTTTTGGAAAGCTGATTGCAGAATCTCAAGAAAGGTTTGGGAAAACACTGGGAGAAATTTTGGGACAACAAATGGAAAAGCTTGGAAAAGTCCTAGAAGTACAAACAAAAATTTTTGAAAAATCTTTTGGTACAGTACAGTTGGACTCTGATAAAAAGGCTTGTTGCTTTGCTTGTGGTAAACCAGGACACATGAAAAGGGATTGCCCTACAACAGCAATCCAACCTAAAAAACCTTCTATTTGCCCTCGGTGTTGGAAAGGGAAGCATCTTGCTAAGTACTGTCATTCTCAATTTGACATTGATGGCAAACCTTTGTCATTAAACTCAAAAAAGAGCATGGATTACCACCACGCCTCGACACAAGGGGTGGTACGTCCTTACAGTCCATTACCCATTTTTCCCTCAATCAACCATTCCTCAAATGGTCCCAGCTCAATACCCTCAGGTACTAGGTTTGAATTGGCCTCCTCAAAATTGATACACATTTTAAATAATTCTTGTTATGAAAGTATTTCTACTGGAAGTATCAGTGTTTTTCAACAAAGACAAGATCATTTGATTATAGGCAAAGCCAGCAACAAAATTTTTGGACTTTCAGTCCTTCGAGCTGTTGTTCCAGTAAATTGTAACTCAGAGCTAATAATTTTAGCTCTTGCATTTGACGTTCCTATGGTAATTCCACCAAAAACACCTATAGCTATTGCATTTCTTTTACCCATGAATATACCCAAGCAAAACAACTTTCCAAAGAATTCAGTTATGTCAGTGCCATTTGGAACCTCAGGTCTTGCGGTCTTCTGGGTACAATGTTTAGACCGCAGCCAACCAAAACTGACTTGCAGCCTGACTCACTGTGGTAAAACAATTGACATTACAGGCATGCCGGATACTGTGCTGATGTCACTGTAATTTCTCACATGTTTTGGCCCAGTGATTAGGATTTGGTAGCTCCTACAGGTCCCCTCAAAGGGGTTAGAGGTGCTACTGTGTGTTTGCAAAGTGCATCCATGATTAACATTACAGATCCTGAAGGAAAGACAGTGACAGTGCATCCTTTTGTTGTTCAGAAGCCTCTCACCATCTGGGGGAGAGACGTCCTGTCCCAATGGGGAGCAAAACTGGAAGCGGGCCTGTGATGGAAACCGCTTTAAAGCTAAACTGGATAACTGATCATCCTATGTGGATTGATCAATGGCCTTTAACAGAGAAAAAATTAAATATCCTTAAAAGATTGGTAAAGGAGCAATTACAGCAAGGTCACATCACACCACAGGTAGTCCCTGGAATTCACCAGTATTCATCATCCTTAAGAAGACATCGGACTCCTGGAGGTTGCTTCATGACCTAATGAAGATCAATTGAGTTATTGAGGACATGGAACCTCTTCAGCCTGGACTTCCTTCTTTATCAGTGATCCCAAAATACTGTCCTCTCATTGTCATTGATTTAAAGGACTGTTTTTTCCACATCCCACTTCATTCCAATGATGCTCCAAGATTTGCATTTTCAGTTCCAGTCATCAATCAAAGAGAACCCATGCAGAGATAGCACTGGAAATTGTTGCCTCAAGGAATGGAGAATTCGCCTATAATTTGCCAATATTTTGTTGCACAAGTTTTGTCTCCAGTTCGACAGAAGCATCTGATTCTACACTACATCGATGATTTGCCCATTGCAGCTCCAACACAGACAGAGATGGAGCAAACCCATGCCAGTGTTGTTGCTGAAATCCAAAATGCTGGACTTGAAATTTCTACAACCAAAATCCAAGAAGTTCCACCTTGAAAGTATCTGGAATGGAGGATGACTGAAAAAACAATTACACCACAAGAAGATACAGCTCCAGACTAGTGTCAGCAACCTACAAGATTTACAACAGCTTCTGGGAGAAATTAATTGGATCAGACCTGTTTTGGGAATTGCCAACAATGAACTGGGCTCACTTTTTAATTGATTGAGAGGAAGCTGTGATATAGATTCTCCTAGAACTCCAACACCTGAAGCTCATACAGCCCTTGGCAAGGTCATGGAAGCTCTCCAAAGAAGACAAGATCATTGCTGTATTCCAGAACAACCTTTATTTTTTGCAATTTTAGGGAAAAAAATGCAACTTTGTGGTCTCGTTTTTCAATGGGACCCTTCTGAGAGAGATCCTTTGTTGACAATACAATGGGTTTTTCTTCCCTACAGGTTTCCAAAGACTATTTTTACAGTTTTAGAGATGATAGCACAAATTGTAATTAAGACCAGAACAAGATTTTTAAGTTTAGCAGGTCAAGCATTTGCAGTTATCTATTTACCATTGAAAAAAGATTAACTTGATTGGGCAATGCAAAATTTTGACGATTTGCAATATGCATTGTTAGACTTCCCAGGTATTTGTTCTGTTCATTACCCAGCTCACAAATTATTGCAGGCAAAATAGAGTTTTAGAGAGAAACCTATGTTAATTGAAGAACCTTTAAATGCAATAACTCTCTTTACTGATGGATCTGGCAAAAGTCACAAATCAGTTGTAACTTGGTTGAACCAAACAAATAAAACTTGGGAATCAGATATTCAAATAATAGAAAGATCTCCTCAGATTGTTGAGCTTGCTGCTATGATTCAGGCATTTCAGCTCTTTCCACAACCTTTCAATTTAATTACAGATTCTGCTTATGTTGCTAATGTGGTTAAAAGAATAGAAGGATCAGTTTTAAAGGATGTTAGTAGTGACACTTTTTATTATTGGCTTTCATGTCTTTATACAACTTTGCAATATAGAACTAATCCATATTTTGTTTCTCACATCAGGGCTCATTCTTCACTTCCTGGATTTTTAGTGGAAGGAAACATGACAACAGACAAACCGACAATGTTTATTTCAAACACTTTGCCAAACATTTTTGAACAAGCAAAACTGAGTCACGCCTTTTTTCACCAAAATGCACAAGCACTTGTTTGAATGTTTCAAATTTCCAAAAGTCAAGCTAAGGCTGTCATTAGTACTTGTCCTGACTGTCAGCTTGTGCAGCCTCCTGTTTCTACAGGAGTGGTCAACCCACAAGGTTTGCAAAGCCTGCAGTTATGGCAAATGGATATCACTAGATACCCTTCCTTTGGTAAATTTTAAAATATTCTTGTTTCAGTGGACACATTCTCTGGTGCAGTTTTTGCTTCTCTTCACACCGGTGAAACAGGTAGTCTTACCTGTCAACATTTTTTGCAAGCTTTTGCTTCATTGGGTGTGCCCCAAGAAGTAAAAACTGACAATGGTCCTGCGTATATATCTCAAATATTGGCCACATTTTTAGAGGATTGGGGTGTCCATTGCATCTTTAGTATTCGTCATTCTCCCACAAGTCAAGCAATTGTTGAGAGGACAGATCAGACATTAAAACACATTCTTGATCAACAGAAGTGGGGAGTAGGGGTCACACCACAGATGAGGTTGAACAAAGCTTTGTATGTTTTTAATTTTTTAAACAGCTCAGTTGCAGAGCCTGATCCACCAATTTTTAGGCATTTTTCAAGTAACACACAGGCGAAACTGAAAGAAAATCCCCCTGTTTTAATTAGAAACCCTGAGACAGGAGAAATTGAATGTCCTTTCCGATTAATCACATGGGGCAAAGGGTATGCTTCTGTCTCTACAGATGCAGGAATGAAGTGGGTCCGAGCCAAAAACATCAAACCATATCGCACCCCAGAACGTGTGGATGAGTCCAGAACCGAGGAAGCAAGTATGCAGATGTGAGCCAAACAGAGGGATCCCAGGTCATGCCTGATGTTCCTTGTGCATTAGTGGAACCTGCAAATTCTAATTTTATGCTATTTATACATGTGTTAGTTGTTGGTTTTGTAGAAACTTTTTTTGCAAAAGCGTGGGTTTTGTTTTGTTATGTCATAGATCCCCTCTATTGGATTTTCAAAGGTGATTTTTTTTTAAAGGTCAAAAGCAAAGTTTTTAAACTGATATATATGGGAGGACTTTTTGCCAAAAACTGGCTCACAAAAAGAATGGAGTGAAATTGAATTATACGCTAGTGTTGGTTGGTTTTAATTGTTTCTTGTAGTGCAGATTTGCCTGTGGAGCGACCAAAACCAAATGTTTGGGTGACCTTAGCCAAGGCAGCAGGTTCAGATACCATATGTTTGTCTAATTTGGAACCAGAAAAAGCCTTTCTCAACCTGTCTAGCCAGTGTGCCAGTAAAGTATTTGCCCTTGATCAAAAAGCAATTCAATAGTAAGCTTGGTGAAATTGACAGTGGGAGCAATCCTGTATTGGATTGGAACATTTGGGCCAAAGAATTTTCCAAAGCAGTATCTCAACCCCAAGAATTAGAAATTCTTGGTTCTTTAACAATGGATTTTTGCTTTACGTTTACAGCTAATGATTGGTGAGGTGATCCTCCAAAGTACAATGTTACTTCCCATTATTTTGCATACAAAAATTCAAGTTTTTCGGTGTCATTATTCAGACAGTTGGGATGTGCTTTCCAAGGCTGACCAATATCCACAACAATTACCAAAAGGATATTGGTTCATTTCTGGAGATAGGGCTTGGTAGGGCATTCCATCACGCCTTGAAGGTGGCCCATGTAGCATTGGAATGCTCACTGTGATAGCACCTACTGCTAAAGCAGTCATTAAGAAGAAACATAGGGGAACAAAATCTGCTCATCACTATGATGAGAATTGTAAGAGTGATTTCATGCCTTGGAATGCTGCAAAAAAGGTTTCAGCAGTTTGTTTTTACCCCAACTGTCTTCAGCAATGGCATTGAAATAGTTAGATTGGGTTGGATGTTGGCTGAGTAAACAAACTAATGCCACATTCACTGCAATCAGTGACATGATGGCTGATGTTAACAATTAGCATACTACCCTTCAAAACAGAGCAGCAATTGATTTTCTTTTACTGGCACATGGACATGGTTGTGAGAAATTTGAAGGACTGTGTTGTATGAACCTGTCTGATCATTCTGAATCCATCCACAAATGCATACAAAAGCTGAAAGAGTGTTGACAGCTAATTGAAGAAGACAGTGGGTCATGGTTAGCTGATTTGTTCCAAGAATGGAGCTTTGCACCTTGGCTAAGGGAACTTTATAAAATAGGTTTATATGTGTTGAGTGTTTTAGAGGTGATACTAATAGTGATACCTTGCTTATTTTGGTGTGTGTGACAAATGATGGACAAAACTATCAAAGAAGTTTTTATCATACACGAGAGAGAGGTAGGAAATGGATTCACAGAGAGTTCTTGAAATCTTAGAGAGATAGAGGATGAAGCTATAGGCATGGAGGAAGGTTTTGAATTAAGACCTTGGAACAGGCGAGACTCTGAACAATGAATCGTAATTGCTATCAGACATGACTTATGCCTGTTGAACTGACTGGACTTTCACAGCATTAAAATTGCAGTGTTGTAATATAGCAATGCTTAATGCAAGCAAAAAAGATGCCTTAAGCAAGTAATAAGCAGATATATTATAGTAAAGCTATGAAACACAAGGTAGTTAATAAATGAAGGTTTATTTTTATTTATATTTATGAAGGTTTATTTATGAAGGTTTCTTTTTAGTTGAACCGAGACGGGGAATTGTAGGAATCCTTGAATCAGAGGGTTTTGGGAAAGCTGCAAAAGGCAGGCCTCAGAGACAGCAGAACTGTGATTAGAGCTAAGCAGTAGCCCTAAGATTTGTGAGGAGAAAAATTATATAAGAAGTAGAAAAGTAAGGACAAATAGAACAATGGTCTGTGTATTAATGCTTGTCTAGAATAACTCCCTAAGCTGCAGAAAAGTATATCTAGTGAGATATTAGGAAGTTCTAAGCTTAATAATGGAGCTCTGTGCATTGTATCTTAAGGCTTACAAGCAGATATTGTATTCCAAATAAGTAGGCATTGTTGTACCCAAGGGTATTTGTGCTTATAGTGGTTGGACAGAACTACTGTCAATATGCTTTTGCTTTGTGTGATTGGTCAAAAAAACTTTTAAAGTAAGTTGTAACATTAAGTTCTTGGTCTGCTGCCTGGGTGTGAGCTGCTGGCATCTTCCCATTGTCATAACCATGTAATGAGATTGATGCTTGAAAATAAAGAGCTTGATTCATATTCCTCAGCAGTCCTGTCCCATCTGTGATTTGTACATGGACCCCTGGCCAGCAATAGTAAGGCCCAGGCCCCTTCCAGCCAGGCCATGCCAAAGTGGGTTGCTTGCTGGATGGAATCCTGGGGCCAGCAGACCTCCTCTTTTGCGGATGCCAGTGCCCCCTGTGAGACTGTTCCTAGCCCTGACAAGGAACCATGGGACGGTGGCTGCTGCCCTTGATGCCTAGAGATTTTTGCTTTCTATATGTTTTTCATGTATTTGTAGACTACTGATACATGGCTGTACTTTTCCTACCCTTTCCGCCTACCTTTCAGAATGGTAAGCTAATCTCCTAACACATTCCTGAAACACTATTTAGTCGTGCTTTTTAGGCTAGCAAGGACACTGTGTTGTCGCAGACATCTTTTTATGAAAATCCTTTCCTTGGGGTTTTTTCCTCCTGAGAAGCTGAGAGGCCTCAGGGACAAAATGTAAACAATGGTTTTCTGCTGCTGTGGAATGCAACAGGTGGGTCTGTGATTGGTCTCATGTGGATGTTTGGAATTAATGGCCAATCACAGCCCAGCTGGCTTGGACACAGTGTCCGAGACACAAACCTTTGTTATCATTCTTTCCTTTCTATTCTTAGCTTAGCTAGCCTTCTGAGATGAAACCTTTTCTTCTATTCTTTTAGTATAGTTTTAATGTAATATATATAATAAAATAATAAATCAAGCCTTCTGAAACATGGAGTCAAATCCTCATCTCTTCCCTCATCTGAAGACCCCTATGACCACCGTCACACTGTGTTTTCTACTGGAACTTGGAAGGCATAACAAGAAAGCCCCTGGAACCACTCTAGTGGGGCAGAACCCAGGGGGAAATTACCCAACTAACTGCTCTTCTAATTGGACAATATTTGTTAGATATGCTAATTTGTTAAACTTAAAAAAATTGTAGAAATCTACTGCCTGGTGTGCCCCATGGCTGTGGGGGCACCTGGAAGCTTCCAATGAAGACCTGGGGCTTTTTGACTATTTTAAGAGTTTTGCAAGAGTTTTCTTTCTTGACATTAGGCAACACCCTGGGCAGAGGAACTTGGCAGCACCACCTCCCCCTGCTCTTTCTGGGGCTGCACCTGCTCTCTACCAATCTGCCCTGATGGGTGGAGCATGTGGAGGGCACAGAGGGCAGCTTCTGATGTGCTGGGTTGATCCTCCATGTCAGAGCTTGCCAGGCTGCTGGCAGGGCTTGGATGCCAGGTGGGAGTCCCTCCCTGGGAGCTGGTGGAGCAGGAACTGGCCTCAGGGCTGTTGCCCTCCTTCCCAGCAGCATGAGAGTGCAGCAGCCTCTGGGCCTCCTCACTGCATTGGCCCACAATGAAATTGACAGTGGCATCAACCAGCTGTTCGGTGTATTCCTCCAGGAGAGGCTGCAGCATCTGGACCATGACCTCCCCCTGGTCATGGATCAAGTGGAAACTTTAGGCAAGCCCTGCCTTAAACTCAGATTTTTGGCTACAGCTTAAATTTAGGTCGACCACACCTAAAATCACTCTGGCCTGCAAGTTCTAAGCATGGCAGATCAGGTCTATTTATAAAATTAGTTATTTATTGAACAGATAACCAAAACAAGGCCTTAATCTGAGTTACTTACTACGTGGGATAAACCAAAAAGCTCATCTAGTACATTACATAGAACAGTAGACAATATTATTACACCTATATTAAAGCTAGCAAAAGAAATAGTATAGATTAGGAGTCAGAGGTAATTTACCACTGAAATGATGATAGTGTACACTAAATCCTTTCACTCAGCCTCAGAGGAGTGACATATCAGCTGTCCCTGCTTTGGGGGAAAATCCCACACATTTCCAGGGAATGTGCAGAAGATTCCCCACTTTGTGAAAATTTGGTGTAGCTTTTATAGTTTGTAAGGTGAGGTGTCTATCAGTCAGAAATCCCCATTTATATTTCCAGATGTCACTTCAGAGCAAGATGTTTGTTATCAGGTGGGAGTGTTACTCCCATGGCGCAAAAATAACTCACTACAAGACAGCTTGTTATGTTTGCATTTTTTCACCAATTAGCACAAAACAGGTAAGTTCTGGGGCAAGGTGCTCTGTTATTCCACCATCTGAAAGCAGCAGATATGCTCTTCTGGGGTGAGATGCTCTGCTACACCCATCTGGACCACAGAGGCACAGGGCATACAAGACTGTTCTCACTGCCAGCCACCATGAGGATGCTGCAGGCTCCTGCTTAGCTGAGGAGAGTGTCCCTTGCAAAGATTGAGGAACAACTGCAAGGCTCTGGCAGCTGTTTCTATCCAGGAGGCCAAGAGCTCCTGCCTGGATCCAGTCCTGCATCCAGCCTGGCTGCTGGTGTCTGGTGATTCTCCCTGGGGAGTGATGACACACTCTAGGTATTTTTGCTCCTGCAGAGAAAATCTGACAGACTCTATCAACCTCTGCAGAGTGGGCACTCTGGTTTCTTCTCTGCCCAATGCAGGATGCAGCCCATGCAGAACTCATGGGCACAGGGTATCACATAAGCGACACCCTCTTGCTCATCATGGCAAACAGCTCAAATGGAGCAGCTCCACCCTCTCCCCATGGCTTTGTCTGTTCTCCATGGAAAATTCAGGGAGTCCTGAGAAGTTGCTCCCCATCACTGGCCCTACAAAAGTATCTCACACACTGCAACAAAATGGAGAAACCTTGGTCCCTTTCTTTCCCAAGGAGGAGATGAAGAAATGCCCAAGCCCCTGGAGAAGGATACCCTCCTGAATCCTCAAGCTCTAGTGTCCTTCTCACTATCACCCTGGAGGGACTCAGCTCTCCAGATCTTACAGGCATGCTTAACAAGCTGTGACTTTTCTGGGAGCCTGGGAAGATGGTCTCTGGCAGCTGAAAATATGTAGAGTTGAGATGCCTGTCTGTGATAAACAGATTTTGGGAATTAAGTGGTTCAATACCTTCAAGGTCCTGGATTTTTAATTAAATCTCAGGGCTGGAGGCTGGATTTTTCCTTTCTTTCTGTTCTGTTTTGTTTTGGGTTTTTGGGGGGTTTTTTGTTTGTTTGTTTGTTTGTTTGTTTTTGTTGTTGTTTTGGGGGTTTTTGTTGTTTTTTTTTTTTTTTAAGTTCACACTTGAATCAGAAAATGTCATGAATTTAATGCAGTTTTTATAAGGGGGAGGTTCTCTTCTTACAAAGTAAACACCGTGGACAAAATTCCAATATGGCCTTATCAGGCACTGTGCACATCAGCTGGGTATGCTGGTCAAGCATCACCTGTGCAGGTGATCTCTGTTGAAGACTAGATGCAGACTTTGCTCCCTGCTGACAGGTCTCAGGGACTCTGAGAACATGTGCACCCTTGATGAGCAGAGCTGCAAAAAATATTGTAGGAGACTTAAAGATCACAGTTGTCTTAAACACTAATCGCAAAATCACAGAATCAACTAGGTTGGAAAAAACTTCTGAGACCATTGAGTCCAACCTGTGATCAAACACCACCTTGTCAACCAGACCACAGCAGTAAGAGCCATGTTCAGTCTTTCCTTAAACATCCCCAGGGACAGTGACTCCACCACCTCCCTGGGAAGCCCATTCCCATGCCCAAAATCACCCTTTCTGTGAAGAATTTTTCCTAATGTCCGGCCTCAACCTCTCCTGGTATAGTTTAAGAGTGTGTCCTCTTCTTTTACTGGTTGCCTGGGAGAAAAGACCACCCCCCACATGGCTGTACCCTCCTTTTAGGGAATTACAGAGATTGATAAGGTCACCCCTGAACCTTCTCCAGGCTAAACAGCCCCAGCTCCCTCAGCTGCTCCTCATAGAACCTATGTCCCAGACCATTCACCAGCCTTGTTGCCCTCCTCAGGACACATTTGAGCATCTCAGTGTCCTTCCTGTACTGGGGGGCCCAGAACTGGACAAACTGTGGCCTCATCAGTGCCAAATACAAGCAGAAGAAGACACCTCCCTGGTCCTGGTTACACTCCTGATGCAGGCCAGGATGGCATTGGCCTTCTTGTCCACATGACCACACTGCTGGTTCATGTTTAGCTGCCATCAGTGAGTAGCCCGAGGTCTCTTTCTGCCTGGGCACTCTCCAGCCACTCTGCCCCAGCCTGTAGCGCTGCAGGGGGTTGTTTTGGTCAAAGTGCAGGCCCCGCACTTGGTTTTGTTCAACCTCATATCATTAGATTCGACCCAGCTTTGGGACTATTTGTTTTGTTTCATCTAAGTAAGTATTCTTCAGCAGGACTGGCCCCAGAATTGATCCCTGGGAGGCTCCACTAGTAATCAGCCCCCATCTCTAGATGCAGCACCATTCACCTCCACACCAGGCTTGGCTGTGCACCCTGTTCTGAACCCAGCAAGGAGTGCTCCTGTCCAAGCTGTGGGATGCCAGCTTTTCCAGGAGTGTGCTGTGGGGAGATGGTGTCAAAGGCATTGCTGAAGGTCAGGTAGATACATCCACAGCCTTCCCCTCATCCACCAGGTGGGTCACCTGGTCATGAAAGAGATGAGGTTGGTCAAGAGCAACCTGTCCCTCCTAAATCCATGCTGGCTGGGTCTGATCCCTCAGCTGTCCTGTAGGTGTTGAGTCACCTCACTCAAGATGATCTGTGCCATAGCCTTACTAGGCACCAAGGTCAGGCTGACAGGCCTGTAGTTTCCCATGTGCTCCTTATGGCCCTTCTTATGGCTGAGCATCACATTGGCCAACCCAGTCATCTGGCACATCCCTGGTTACTCAGGACTGATGGTAAATGATGGAAAGCATCTTGGCAAGGTCTTCTGCCATCTCCCTCATCAACCTAGGATCCTGTGTGGTCTCATAGATTTGTGAGCATCTAAGCGGCTCAGCAGGTCACTAACTGCTTTCTCCTGGATGACAGGGGAAGCTATTCTGTTCCCTGTCCCCATCTACCAGCTCAGGAGGCATTTTGTCCTGAGGAAAACCTGTCTTTATTGTTGAAAACTGAAGCAAAGAAGATGTTAGGTACCTCAGTCTTTTCCTCATCTTTGGTAGCTATATTCCCCGCCTTGTATAATAAAGGAGGTTCCTTGCCCCTCCAAGATATGTTAAGATCACTGAAGGACTTTTCCCACCATGGCAAACTCTCCAAAGAAGCAACTGCTCATCTGTGATGACTGAAGCTCCCCCTCCCTGAACATGCCTCTGTGAAATCCGGGCTGTGAGTTAACCCACCTGAGAGGAACAGGAGATAAGATTGTCTGGATGTTATCTCCGACTAGCAGGAGAAAAACAGATACTGGAGGAGCACTGATACTGGACAGAAAGAATCCACACAGAAAGTCAAGCCAGCAACTGTGCTGAAAATCAACTCTGAGTGTAGTCAATGAGTATTAATTCCTTTGTTTGCTAAAATGTATAAACAGCGAAGAGTTTTGAACACCTTGGGAACCACATCAGCAAGAAGACCAGGGTGAAGAAAGATGCAACAGAATGCTTCCTGGATCCAAGTGTGGTGATAGCTTTTTACTTAAGCTATCTCATTCTTTCTCTCCCTCTGGCCCTCCTCTCTGCTATTTCTGTCTATCTCTCTACTGCACATTGACTGTTAAATAAAATCCATACTATTGACTTTGGTGGTGTCTGTGCCTTAACTCAGGTAGAGGTGTCTGTCAGTAGTTGGATCTTAACAGACATGCTGACACAAAAAACTGCTGCTGTGAGAGGGTGAAATGTGCAGCTGATCCTTGGCCCAGGGACTGGCACTGGAGAAGGCAGGTGCAGCTCCTGGAGTGTTTGTGCATTGGTGTTACATCCCACTTCTATGTGGAAGGGAACAAGATTTGTAGATGTTCACAGATGAAAAAGAATGGCAAAAACCAAAAGGATCCAAAAAAATCTCACAAACTCTTATTAACAAACTACACACTCAGCATGGCAATTGGTATATGTTTTGCCACTATCTTCTAATAGTAAGAGAAACAAAAGAATAAAATAATAGAGGGAAGAAGAAGGGACAAAGAAATCAGATAGGAGAGGAAAGAAGTTCATGGTCCTGGGTCCAGCATTGATCCAGCCAACAGGTGCCCAAGATCCTGAAAGAATGCCACCCAGCCTCTCTGGTTGAAGTTATATAGATAAGTTAGATAAATTTTATATAGATAACTATAGATAAGTTTTCCCCATTCTGGGATTAGGTTCCTCACTCTTCATACAAATGAGGTAGCATGTGCAGCCCAGTATTCTGGACCTTTCTGGAAATGGGCTGAGGGGCTTTGTGGAATTTTTGGTGGTCTTGATTCTCCCTGTATTGGTCTTGCTTGCTCCTTAACCCCTCTCCTGCACTTAAGCTGTTCTTTATGTTGTGTGGTCACCATGGACTCGAACAGGAAATTCAGCTCCAGAATGGTTCTGCCTTACCTTCATATGGCTCCCCTTTCCAGGCACATCTTGTTATAACTTGACTGCTTCATGGCTGTTGATGTTTAGGGCATAGCAATGCATTAACTCTTTACTGCTTAGGTTTCTACATTGGTTAAAAAACCCAGTTACTATCTGATAGGGACAAAAATAATCCTTAGGGGAGAGAAGGACTTCACGTTCTTAATGACAGGGCACCATCCACACCATTTTTTCCCCCTTTCTCTTGTTTCCCTAGTGTTGTGTTTCTTGCACTTGTTGTTGCAGACTTAAGGTGGCAGATGCTACTTTTCCACTGTAGATATATTAATATCTGTAGGGAAGGCATTGATCTGTACAGAAGGGAGTGTGAAATCATATTCTTCCTAGATGAGGGTGAAGGGTTCCCTGAGTTAAGGGCTGCTTGGGAAATGACTTTATAAAATTTGGATGGAGAGTATTCTCAGAGTAGAAAATACAGGTATCTTTTTCTTTTTTTTTTTCTTACAATTTAACATTTAATTCAGTTTAATGAAATTCAAATTAATATAACTCCGAAGGAAAGGGTTGTGGTCCACTATGGCCTGAGCTGCAGGTGGTCCGTTCTGCAGTTCAGAACAGTTTTCCCTTTAGGTACTGCAAGAGATCCTTCAGCATAATAAAGAATTGCTTCAGCTTTTCACGTGGAAATGGACAGGGTTGCGTTGGCTGTGTAACTGTCGGCTGGGGGGCTGCGGTGTAGGTTGGCACTGGTCCTGGCGCTGGAGTAACTGTTGGAGTAACTGGCTTCCTTCCCATCATTTTCCAGATCCAGTTGTAGTAGTACTGAGTGGACATGAAGACTGAAGGCCGTTTGGGTCTGGCACAGCCTATTCCCCAGCTGGTCACACCAATTTGCCAGAAGAAACCAGCGCGCTTCTCTTCGCAGACAAGAGGCCCCCCACTGTCACCCTGTAGCAGAGCAGAGAGGATTAAGGTGCTTTTGTGTGCCCCTGAAAGCGGTTAGAGCTGGCTCCTTTACTCTCCCAACCCCTGCCAGAACTGCATTCCTGGCAGAGCAAGGCTCTACTCAAGTGGTGGGACCTGCAGAACCTTGACTCCCTTGGGAGCAGGATGGGGGCC
Source organism: Geospiza fortis (assembly GCF_000277835.1). Lineage (NCBI taxonomy): Eukaryota > Metazoa > Chordata > Aves > Passeriformes > Thraupidae > Geospiza > Geospiza fortis. Next base: position 32,051 of record NW_005054619.1, read on the forward strand.
TGTAAGGTGGGGCTTTCTGTCTCCCGTGTGCTTGGATGTTTCAGGGTTGGCATCTGGACCTCACTGAGCAAGGACCCACGGATGGGAAAGGGGGCAGAAGCTCCAGTGGTGGTGCAGAGCTGGGGCTGGGAGAGCAACTGGCCAGGGAAAGCAGGGGCTGGGCTGTGCTTGGGTGGTGTGATGGGGCTGCCCACACTGCTGGGACTGGGGGACTATAGCATGCTCCTACCTGGCAGGTGCCAATACCGCCCTGCCCAGCGCACACGTTGAAGTCGTAGATGTACCCATCGAGCCACTCGCTACTGTTGCATATCTGGTTATTGACATATTGAACCTTGGCCTGCTGCAGGATATCTCTACCTGATGCTGTGAGCAGAGAAAGGAATGAGTTCCCAGCAGCTCCTTGTCCATTCTCCTGGCCTGTGTGTTGAAATCGTTCCCTAGGGCTTGGTTCTGCCTCTAGAGAGCTGTTGGAGTGCTGTGTCAGTGCTGTCTGGCATTGGGCAGCAGGTCAGGCCCATCTCTCCAGAGGCCTATGTCCCACAGCCCAGCTCTCATTTTGGCCTCTGCTGCTAGGAAGCCCCAGCCATCCCTCCCTGCTGTGCCAGCCATGCCCTCAGGGCACAGGTCCTTTATGAGAACTCACATTTTACAATTCTGTCACCCCAGCCAGCAACGTAGCAGTTTTTCATCTCTGACAATTTCACCGAAGGTCCAGGCAGGCAGGCGGTCTGAATGTTGGACCTGCACCGGACTGGCCTGTCCAATTCCACCAAGGCCATGTCATTGAACTCAAGATGAGGGACGTATTCTTCGTGAATGATCAGTCGCTTAATCCGGCGCACTTCCACATCAGGGCCTGTTTGGGCCAATGAGGTGGCCCCAAACACGACGGCCCACTCGCTGAGGGGGCTGGAAGGCAGATGGAGAGAGGGGTGAGGGGGGTAGAATCATGTGCTGTGACAGCCCAGCACTTCCCCGCCTTCTGCTTCCTGAGGCAGAGAGGAAAAACAGGACTACAGACAGTGAAAGTAGACTCAAGATATGTTAAACTGGAGGCTGCTAGGAAGCAGCGGCATGAGCCCACTCTTCTGCCTGAGCATTCTCTCAGCTGGGCCCTGCAATGGCCTGGCACTAGGAACACTGCAAGGAAATGGGATAGGAATAGCATGCACGGGTGGTGTGGGGATATCCCTGTACCCTGGTCTCCTTACTTGGTCCTGTTGACAAAGCAGTGGGCAGCTGAGAGGAGCCAGTGTGAGTTGATGAGGGTCCCTCCGCAGACATGCACGGACACAGGTGGGTTCCAGTAGCAACGGATACTGGCAATTCCTGCCCAGGCCCCAGTCCCTGGCATGACATCTGAGCCACCCACAACGCGTGTGGAGCTGAGAGTACTACCCATGGGCCGGAGACCACAGGTCTGTCTGTAAGCAGAAAGTCATTACTGTGCTGTGAGAAGGCTTGCACAAGGCTTTGGTTGCAAAGCCAGCAGGGCCAGAGGTGGGTGGGCCTGGGCATATGTTGGCCCGTTTCTGCTTGAGCCCCGTAGACAAGTGGTGCCAGCAGCCTGGGGGCTGCTGATAAACTGAGGCTGCTGCCCAGGGTTTTGGAAACTGGTATGGCCACTGGTGGCAAGCGGGCATCCTCAGGGAACCCCCTCAGCCTTTGCCTGGGTCTCCTCAGGTCAAGCCTGGGGCTACTTACCCACAGGTGCCATGTGCAGGCCCACACAGAGCCAGTAGGATAAGGATGCACAGCAAAATCATTGTGGTCAGAGACACAAGTCAGCTGCAAGGAGAGAGGGCCTGTCACCTCCAGTGCAGCTGCCAGCGTAGTGCCCACAGAATTTGCACAGCTGCAGTGCCCTTGGCCCCGGAGCTGATGTCACAGAGGGACTGGTTCCATGTTCTGGGCATGGTGCTGGCCTCTGGAGGCGGTGGGGGGAAGGGCAACGTAGAGCCGCAGAACAACAGAAAGGTCAGGATTGGAAAGTACCTTAAGGATTCACTAGTTTCAAACCCCAGCCATGCACATGGATGCCTTCCACTACACCAGGCTGCTCAGAGTCCTATCCAAGCTGGCCTCAAATGGTAACAGGAATGGGGCATCCACAGCTTCGCTGGGCAGGCAACCTGTGCCAGCACTGTGACAATGATACAAGATTTTACTTGTCATCCAAAAATCCTACAGAATTCGCAGCAACAACAATTAAAAGCAACACACATTTGGATTTTTAAAAACAATTTGTGAAATTGTTTTCATTTGCTTTGCTTGAGACAGAAAAATTAACTAAACAAATGCAACTTGAGGCCTTAAGGAAAAAAAATAGTCTCAATGCCTAAACTCTTTTGGTGTTGTTTAGAAACTAACTGTGAAGTATTCTAAATAAAATAATTCTCCTTCAAGAAGCCAGAGCACCTTTACAGTTCAGCCTGTTCATTTAGTTGTTCCCACTGGACTGCTGAACAGCTTACCCCTATTTCGAGAGGTACAGCAGAAGCTGTGCATTGGACTGCCATTTCAGTTACTGCCAACAAGTTCCTCTCTTTGATTACCAAACTCCAATTTTCTTAGCTTTCCTTTGATGAAGTTCAGGGAGGACCAAGAAGATGGAAGGTTCCTGCCCAGATATCCAGAGTCCAGTTTCAAGTTCCCTGGTGTGCTGTACAGCACACACACAGAAGGATCAGATGTCAGAAGCCTAAGACACTGCATTTCCAGCTGCTGTCTCCAAGACCTGAAAACCCCTAGGATCTACATTCCCTTATTACACTGCACCCTTGCCCTCCTCTCTGAGTGGGTAGTTCCAGCCCTTTGGAGGGACCCTTTCCCTTTGGGCATGACTTGCCTGCCCACAGCTGCATTTTGCAAATCCCAGCTCAGGGAGGCCTTGACTCACACAGGAGAATGAGTGGGACTGCACACATGGCTATCTGTGAAAATAGGCTACTTTATTTCTACAGCAACTAAGTCACCACTGGCCATTACACACATGTGGAGGAGGAGTGTGGGCAGGACACAGTGGGCCTTTGGCACTGAGGCTACCTTTGGATCAGCAGGCCCCAGAAGGAAAGGGTTGTGGTCCACTGCAGCCTGAATTGCAGCCAATCAATCCCTCCCTAGCATGCCTTAGGCTCCAGACTGCCCACCTTCAAGCTGCAGAGATCAATACTGCAAAATCAGTTAAAGTTTGACAATTAATTATGAGATCTTCAAAACTATCTGATCAATTCAGAGTACAAGCTCCAAAGCCATACCATTGTTTCTGGAAATCCCATCTCTAAAATGCTTGGCTTTGCTGTTTCCTCTTTTCCATATTACCATTCAGCCACTTTTACATGTCAAATTGTATATTATTAGTATGAGATTTTTTTTAGTGTGTAATTACTAAACAACACCATGAAAATAAAAAATCCAAACTTGAATTGAATTGGAATTGTATTTATTTCTCCTCTTAAACTTTACAACATTCACTACTACTTACATATCTGAAATATAATTCTGTTTCACAACAGCTTCTATATCTACAAATGTGGAAACCACATACAGTTTTGCATTAAGAAAAAATTCTACTGCCCAATGGAGCAGCCTGCAAAGAAGTCACGGTAACTCTTTCTTTCTTACCTGTCAGTATTAACCCTCTGCCAAGAAACTGTAACACAACTCCAAAGGAAAGGACATAAATTTCACATATAAAATTATATTTAATCATTTGTGCAGATGTTTGGTCAATAGATGAAAACAGTTTTAGGGTAAGTACTTATATATTGCTCAAAATGCTTCAAGGAAAATAAAAATTTATCTGAGACATGCCCTGAGCTATCTAGATTCCTTAATAGTGCAATATTGCAGTGATGTCTCACTTCATCCTGGCTTTTGCAAATGAAACACAGTAACTGCTCACAGAGCTCCTAAATGGCTGACACAGCACAGTATTATATGCACTACAGCAGTTCTTGTAGCTTTGCCAAGTTTCTCTCCATCCACTGGATATTGAGCTGAATTGTGTCAATTGCCTCTTTTACACAATGCAGTTGAGAACTCTCTTCTGATTTTGACTCAAAAAATGACTTGACCTGCATAGCAAGAATAAAGAAAGAAAAAGAAAATCTTAATTAAAATCAATATTAGCCAGACAAATAGATTCTGCAGCAAAGGCTACACACACATGTTGCAGCAAATCTGTTTTTGAGAATTGTTTGTATTTATGTAGTAAGCAAACCTCTCAAAGGAGTTCCCAAAATGCAAGGAAAGCATTTTTCACAGATACAGGACCAATAACTCATTTGGTTTCAATATGTCATTTCACCAATAAACAGACATTCATTTACCATATCACAAAGCCAACAGAGAGTATGCAGAGTTCTGAAAAAGGAGTGCTGTTCTGTGACAAAGAATTGGTTGTTGCAAGCAAACCTCTCCAGCATTCTGGAACAGCCCCCACACCCAATCATCATTATAACTATCAATGCTAACACCTAAAATATTATGGATCAAACCATTAACACCAATCTCTACCAAATTATCTAAATGAAAACATTAGACTGAACCGTAAACAATTCTTGATACATTAACTTCAAGGCCTTGTTAGGGAAGACAACAGAGCTTTCTGAAAGCTATTAAACAACTCTTGACTGATACTCAACTTCCACAATAACTCTCTGGGATTGATGATGGAAAAACCAGCAAAAAGCAGTTTTTATCTGGCACAGTATCACATTTCAGAGATACAGAAAGCAAATCTTGTTTACAAAATCTAGACCAAAATTACATATGGATCAAGTCATTACCTTGTGAGACAGTGTGTTCCAGTGTACAGGAGAACAGAACAGTATAAACCACTAACTGGGTTCAACTCTGTAATGCAACTCTGTCACAGACTCTGTATATAATCTCCCAGTGTCTATGCATAAATTTACCATATTTGAAATAGGGAAAGCAACTGATTGGGAAAGAAACTAATATACATACTCTCAACAGTATGTCAAGGATATAAGTAACATGTGAACATGTGTCTTCCTCATCCTTCAACTAAATGAAAACAGCATTGGCACTAGAAAATAACCCTTTCTGGTAGATTGTGCCACCAACCTCAAGCAGATGTGCCTTTGTTGCAAACTGAGAAGTTGACCAGGTAATAATATTCTGGATAGTATATGAGCCTAGGTGAAACCTGTAAGACAAACAAACACAAAAAAGTGTCTCCTCTCTCTCAGCTAGGAGACATTTTAAGATACAGTTTTGGTATATGTATGCATTCTTTTCTACTATTTCTACTTTTTTGTTTAGTAGTTCGAAAATAATTAAAAGCACGTAAATACAATACCTTACATTACAATTACACACCTTGTTTTTCAAAAGAAATAAATGTTCTTAGAAATCCAAGCCTCTAGCTCCCTATTCCCTCTAAAATGTAACATCAGAGCAAGAGCCATGGAAAATTTTCAAACTTCTATCACAGATCAAATAGTAAAGAACTGAGGACACCACACAGTGAATATCAGGAACTGTATTTGTGGTATGTATGTGTTCTAAAGCTCTACCAGAATTGAACTTGCAACCAGGTTTTCCTTCAAGTGAAGTAACTCTGTAATATTGGTTATAAAGAGCTTGCTAGAGCAGAAGTTTTCATAGAGGAGAAACTTCTCAATCAGAATGAAACTATTTAAAATCAAAGCTGGGATTTAGAAACAGAGGTTTCTAGTATTGTTGGCTTTCTGAAGACTCGGGGGGCCAGCTTTCCAGCTGGGTATTGTTCAAGGACAGTGAAAGACAATATATTTCTGAAGCAAGTGGGATATTTTGGTTACTTGGTTTTAGGAGTGCTGTGGCAATTCAGAAAATATTATGCTGAATTATTTCCCTGGATGTCCTTTTGAATCCATTTGATCCACATAAATATCTTTCAACTGAACCAATCATCTTAGAGACAGTGACGTTTCAAGAGAAATTAAGATCAAGATTCTTCAGAATTACTGTGAGGCTCTAGGATGATTGTTGAGAGCTCAAATTTTACGTAGCAAGTTATACTTGCAAACTCTGATTTTAAAACACGATTTAGAATTTTAATATAAATATTCTTATATGAACACTCATATTTATTGCTTTGTTTCAAACAAAGAAACAGGTGCTTTTGCCACTGTGAGGTTGAAAGTTTCAGCTGCATGAAAAGCCTTACTTTCGTGTAAGCTTTTCCCAGTTCTCTTTGACGAAGTCCCAGGCCAGCAAATATCCAGGCAAACTCTGGCTAACGGTTGATATGATATGTGAAAGCTCCTGTGACCTGATGATTTCTCCATCAAGACTGTTCTGCATTAGCCTAGGAGACAAAGCATATGCAAAGAGACAGGAAAAAACCCCACGATTCGTATGTTCACATGGGTTTCCTAAAAGTCCTCAATTAGATGGAAAAAATTATATAACACATCAAGCAAGCAAATTCTGGCACCTGGAAGAAATCAATGTTACATTTTATTACAACAACTGTGTTTACCTAGATTTAATTTCCAGAAGTCAGAATGACCTTAGCTCTAATCCAAGTACCTGAATTTTCACTGGTGTTGGAAAAGATGAAGTAAATTCTAATAACTTGTGAAAGAGAAACAATACATTGAAGATGCAAGAGAGGGAAGCTGAAGACCAAATTAGCAGGACACGTCTGTGCTGTCCATGCAGTATTAAGATGTAGTCTACAGAGAGGAACATAATGTAAAGTCAAATTTTCACCCAAATAAAGAAATGGAAAAAAGAAGAGCAAAAAAACCCAAACAACAAATATGCCTCAACTAGTTATTATTTTGATTGTAAATATTTATCAATCTTCTAGGGCTCTATGGAGCAGCCTGCAATTTTGCTACCTGCACTGCAAAATCTGAAATTCTGTGTTACCAGTAGTGCAAAGCCTCTAAGTTAAATTCTTTTCTCTTTATGCATATTCAGAATTTGGTTTTTTGTGTTGCTCTGTTACGTAAGTTATTTTTAAGTGGAAATTTTCAGGTTCTTTGTGTGTATGGAATCATGTGCAAAACATTTGGATGGATTTTCTTTAGCAATCAGAAATTTTTTCAACAATAGAAAAAAGGAAGTGCACTTTTCCTGGAAGATTTTATCGCTTGTAATTTACACAGCATACAACTTTTCGGCTCCTTCATACCAGATCAGCTTTCTGGCATCTCCTGTGCTGGCCAAGGCTTCAATCATTTTGCTTTTCTCTGCTTCAGAAACTGAAGAGAAGTACATCTTCAGGAGGAATTCCCAGCCATCATCAGACTTGGCTCCTACTGCAAATATGGCTTTCATAACATCACTAGGCAGACTACAGGGAAAAACAAAACCAATACAAATAAACATAGGGGGTACAAAAATGCTCACCTGAGGAAAGAAGAAAGAAGTCACAAAATTAAAATATTAACTTGAATGAGATGCCTCTCTTCAGAGCAATTTGATTCTGTAGCAGTTGTTAAGATTTGGCATTACTGAATTCATGCCAATCTAATACTTTCAGTCACTAGGAAAAAGCAAATCATTTAGCCACATGAAAACAAAGTAAATTGTACACAAAACTGAGAATTTTCTACAGTTAAAAATGCACATGAATCCACAGCAGAAGGAATTCTGCATGATAAAAACGTGTGCTTTGGCTTTGCCACTAAGTAATCTTCTTTCAGCATGCAGCTCAGGAAATGCAGATGAAAAAATATTTATGGCTGGTTTTGCAGTTAAAGTAAATGAGACTGGAGACAAAGTCTAGCACAGTCACCCTCTCACTGTGAAACAGCAATTACTTCTACACATGGAACAGTTAAAGACAGAATCACATTCTTTATCAATACTAAGTTGGTGGTGGTGGTGTGGTGGGGCTTTTTTTTGATTGTTCTGTTTGCTGTTAGGGTGTTTTTCCCAAGTACAATGGTGGCAATGTAACAGGAAAGGAGATGGTAAAAAGAAGTAGAAGCTCAGTTTTTGTGGTACCTTACTGTTCCATTAGACTTCATCCAAGTCTCAAACATCTTAGCAGCAGTTGTTCTACAGTTTCTTATATCATGGGTGCAGGCAAAAGCCAGCAGTGTTGACCGGAGCTCTCGTTCAGACAGGGTCCCATCATCTGTCCAGTGCTGTTGATCCATTTTATCTCCAAGCAAGTGCTCTATCCTATGCTAAAGGAGGAAAAAGTTACTAGCAATAGCAAATCCCTTCCAAGAGGATTTTCTATATAGAAAATTAGCTTAAAGAAAGAAAAAAGAAATAAAAGGTTGAGCTTTTGAACTGTGGAAGCTAAACATGGTAGTTTTTCATCTATATATTACAACTTACACATGCTATTTCTTAACTGTAGGAATAAGTATCAGGTATCACATAAATCTGAAAGATGGGCCAGATTACATGTTAAACTGCACATGGAAATGGAAGACTCCTCTCTGAGCCTCCTGTAATCAGCTTACAGTCACAAGCACTACAACTTCTGTATGCTTAACTGCTTTTAACTTCACCAACTCACAGTAAATACACCTTCATTTAGCACAAAGAAACAACTTTTGTATGTCTATAGGCCGAACACCCTTCAGTTTTGTAGTTCTGTAGCTTGCCAAAACCACAGCTGGACGCCTGATCTCAGCTGAAAATTTTGAACTTAAATAAAACTGCATAGACACTGCATTGCAAACAAGAGCTTGGGCTGTTTATAGCAGATTCTTAACAACTTTGGGTAAATTAAAACACTGCTTTTTTTCTTGTGTTTCCTTAAGCACTCATGAATTATCCATTCCTAGCATAAAGAAAAAATGTCTGCTATTTTATCTACTAATTTAATAATTTTCTTATAGACTAAATCCCTTTACTGATGCTTTACACTGCAAAGCAGCAAAGGTCATTTTAAACCAGTAGATGAATATGGACAAGAAGCTCCATAATAAGAAGGTAAACAGAGAAATGAAAGACATATGCTCATCAAGAACCGAACCTACAATATTGATTTCACTGTCAAGTCTGTAGAATTACATTGTATTACTCCTTTACACAAATGGAACAGGACAATGACAACCATCCTTGTGTTTCTATTTCTACAGAAAACAGTTCCAGTTTTTTCTCTTGTCTCACTAGAAAGCAATTAGATCTACGAATTTTAGCCAATGTAACTTTTGAAAATACCTTTTCTGTACAAGAAAAGTATATGGAATCCGTTTAATTACATATTTGTACTAAACTGACCTGTATGGGCACTTTAAGATAGCCCCATACACCACTGCACCACACTCCCTACAAACATTTTGGGGCATATGGGTATGGTATGGAAACAGGGGAAGGAGAGGGTAAGAAGCTGGTGCAAAAAATGTAGCATTTTGGTAAGAGACCATTAGAAAAAGCTGACAAGACTGGCAACTCTCTAGAATCCCCATCCAACTTAGTGAAATTAATGAATATGTTCAGCAGTCAACATGTAAAAAGAGAATGTAACTATAAAGAACATTATAGCTAATTATTTAGAATTATCATTTAGGAAAACCTAAGACATACCATGACTCGTGCTGCCAGCTGTTGTTCACCTTTTTTGTCTAAAAGGCTGTATATAAGACTCAGCTGGAACAAAGCTTGAGTAATTGGTGCAGTGCTGTTCTCTTTGTTGATGTAATCAATCAACTCAAAGGCCTTTTCCAGAGACTCTCTTCCTAGACTATGGGTCAATGAACACAAACATTAAAATGGATTACAAAACAAAAGCACTCCCTGAAACAAATCAGAAGTGATGCTTTCTATTACACTAACAGAGAGAGAAGTGAATAGAGGGGGTGACATAAGAAACAATTTACATGTAGAAATTTTCATATTTTAACTTCAGCAAGATTAGAACAAAGCAACAATGGCCACTAACATGCCTCCAGTTAACAAAAATTGAAAATGGGTAAGGAACTGTGGCAAAGATGTCTGAAAATATTTATCACAAATAAGGGTATTCAGATAGAATAGCAGTTTCTGAAAAGACAATCCAGTATGTACCACCTCGCCTGCTTCTGATAGTGGTGGTGAAACACATAAGAAGGCACCAGTAAAAATTTAAGAGGGAAATAGCTTACTTTTCTAAAGTGAAGCACTAGAGTACAGGAAAACAGTCAACAGGCAGATTACTGGACATTAAAGAAAACAGTATCTTCCAGATATGGAAACTATCATGTGACTCTCTGTGATCCAAACAAATAGATGATGCTATAAGAAGAGAGAGATAACATCTAGAGCATCAGTGAACAGTTCCAAGACTGAGTTAAAGTCTGAAGACTGAGTTAAACTTCCTCTAAAGGAGTTGTCTCTAGAAACTAAATCTGATCTTCTCTGACTTGGAAAAAACTTGAAACACATATTAAGTACCTTTTCCAATACCAAAGTCTTACCATGCAAGGTTGAAGATATTGTTGATCAAATTCGCTCTGTCTTTAGGACTCAGAGCAGTGTGGTTTTTTTTCAAGAGATCAATCAGTGTTTTCCAGTCTTCAGCATAGTGTACTATGTAATAGCCATTCATGTCCACATTGAATTTTATCCATTCCACCTCTTCTGGAAGTTCAATGACAGCTAGTAGACAGACAATATGTTATCAGCTGAAACAAACATTTAACAACTGTTTGTCCAAATCAAAGTCTATGAAGTAGACTAGTACCAGAGAGACAGCAAAGTCTTTCCCACTATTTTCCCCTATAATGACAAAGGAAAAGCCAGTAAGAAGGTTTTGAAAGACAGCTTAAAAATTCCAGGCTGTACTTCCTCATCCCTCTTCCTACACCTGACTGAATAAACATTATCGCAGTCCACCCCAAGTTGCAGCAGTTAATTTTTCTCCTTTTGTCCAGTTGTTCTTTCAAACAGCCCCACCTACAGTTCGAAATACAATATTTTCCTACACAGTTAAATAAAATAAACATTTCAGTGGAAAGTTACTTCCTAACATTTCAGCAAACTGGCAGATCAACTTTCACATAACTTGCTCTCTTAAGAACATGCAGTTTGAGAGACTGTGTGTATGCACCGTGATGAAAAGCATAGGCTTTTACAAATTTCAAACCTATGATTCTGTTCCAGTTGCTGTCATGTATTTATACACAGAATGCTACAGAGAACTGGCTCTCTGATGATTACAACGTCGGCAGTGCTCTGCTCCAGATCTCTGAAATTATTTTGTACCCTGTATGCCTTTAGCTTCACATCTTACTCAAGGGTGCTCTCAGAAAAATCATGTACCTGTAACACTAAATTAACTTGCTACCAAAGCTTTTAGTCACATACCTGACTTCTGATCCAGTAAATATGCATTAGTGCAATGGGTGAAGTTGCACCTATTTGTTATGTAAGTGAGAGGAATATGCCACAGGTAACTGCAAAGGAAAACAAATGTTTACTGACATGTTAGATACATATTATCTCCCTTGAATGGTTTGTTTTCATTTAATTTGTTTTAATATAATTTAATATATATAATTTTGTATACTAATAATACTAGAATCACTGAATGCTGGGTAGAATAATAAAGTATAAATCTTACTTACATAATCAGAATATGATGAAAGAATAAATGCACAGCATGTACAGAAATTACTTTTTAAATCCCACCATGTTGAAAAATAAGTAAATTTTATAGAACAGACTGGATTCCAAAAGACCTTTTAAGGATATCTAGTTCAGGTCCCCTGCAATAAGTAGGAACACCTTCAACTAGATCATGTTGCTCAGAGTCCCATTCAACACGGCCCTGAATGTTTTCAGGGATGGGTCATTGACCACCCCTCTGGGCCACCAGTGCCACTGTTTGACCACCCTTATCATAAAAATACTATTCCTTATATCTAGTCTAAACCTACCCTTTTTTATTTTAAAACCATTATTCTTTGTTCTGTGATGACAGGACCTGATTAAAATCTGTCCCCATCTTTCCTTTAAGTACCTGAAAGAATGCAGTGAGGTTTCCCCAGAGCCTTTTGTTCTCCAGGGCGAACAGCCCAAATTGTCTGTCTGTCCTTGTATAGGAGAGGTGTTATGTCCATCTGATTGTTTTTGTGAACTGACTCTGGACTCATTCCAACAGGTCCATGTCCTTCCTGTGCTGGGACCCCAGAGCTGGTTGCAGGGCTCCAGGTGGGCTCTCACCAGAACAGAGTGGAGAAGCAGAATCCCCTCCCTCCCCTGCTGCCCACATGGCTTTGGATGCAGCTCAAGATACAACTGGAATTCTGGGCTGTGAATGCATGCTGCTGGCCTGTGTACAGTACCACGACTCCCCCAAGTCCTCCTCTGCAAGGCTGCTCTAGATTTGTTCATCCCCAAGCCTGTGTTGATACCAGAAGTCGGCCTGACCAAGGACCCACTGCCCGAACCTGTCCAGATTCCTCTGGATGGTATCCCTTCCCGCTGCCACACCAACTGCTTGGCTGTTGGACCACTCGGCCTGGCGTCACCTACAAATGCTCTGCGGGAGCACTTGATCCCACCATATACATCACTGATAAGATCTGAAACTGCACTAGTCCCTGATTCCACTTTTCCTAGTACTTCTTTCCCAGTTCCAGCATGCTAGGTAGCTAGTCCAAAATCATACAGACAGTAAATCTCTGGCTGCATCAGAAATTCATCCAGTATGATTTTTACCTGAGTCCAACCTTGTTTTTCTGATCTTTTACAAGTTTTGACTAAAATTAAAAAATGATCCAAGTACAAGACTCAAATTCCAAATCATAGTATAGAAACCAGAATTCATTGCATAGCACAAAGACTTTCTTAAGTGAACTGCAAGCTGGAAGAAAAATGCTAAGGAGGCTCATAACAATGATAAGGACTTGGCTATTTAGAGAAAAACATAAATCTGAGTGGGATGAAAGAAGCTGCACATATTAATCTGATTTTGACAAGGATCCTCTCTATGTATGACTCACACAGACTACTCTTTTTCTAAACCTTTTTATACATGCCCCAAATTTACATCAACTAGAAGCAGAAATTACTTAGCTTAAAAATCCTTCCCTTCTTCCCTTACCTTTCAACCCCACATTGCTTTTCTTTCTCTGCATAACAAAAATAAACAGAGCCCTCTAAATTCCTACACTTCAAGAGACAAATTTCTTTCACAGACCTATTTTTCTGCAAGGTGATGCAATGGACTTAGCTCCTGTTAAATCTAAAAAACTGAATAAAACCAACAAAATATCAAAAGAATTCACACTTACATATTTTTGTTGTTAGAAGATGCTGTCAAGGGTCATAAGGTAAGTTACATTTGCAGTAAACAAAATTTTAAAACTACCAACTGCCACATCTTTGCTTCTTCAGTATTAGCGTATGTATTTCCTTTTAGGTTTTGGTACAATAGATACTGCCTCTGTTGTACATTCAGTCATTTGTTGTCATGTAGTAGTGTAATCTTAAAATTTCAAAGCCAAGAAAGCATTGATTCTAGTTACTCTACATTCTTGTAGTAAAGCCCAAAGTATACAACTGAATTTTGGAAGTTAGAAGCAGAGGCTCTAAACTAGGATACATGCATCTCTAACTTCTGTGAAACTTCTGCAGCCTGCCTTTCTTTAGAGTCTTGTTAAACACACAAAACTTTCTCAAATGTAAAGAAACCTTTACTTATGAGATCTGCCTTTTGGTATTGAAAACCAACTCATCATGTCAAGCTTAAAAGCTTCAGGAAAAGGATGCATGTAAGAAATTCAGATTACAAAGGGTGTCCCTGATTTTTACCAGTTGCTTTAGTGGAAATAGACATGGACCTCCAGGCAGATACTAGATGAATTCTCTGTTACTACCTGCCTTCAAAGGAAACACTAAAAGGCCTGAATACAAGTCAGAAAGATGTACAAACTTCAAACAGCAGCTTACTTTTAATGGATAAAAGGTATTAAGAAGGTAATAACCTTGCATCTGATGTCCAATTTTCTGGTTCCACGCGATACAAAAATTTCTCCTGTTGTACTGAAATAATCTTTCCCTTTCGGACAACAGTGACTAAAGGAAATCCTTTATGCACAATCCAAGTCTTCATCATTTTTTTTACATCTAGTGTTCCATTGGTAATCTGTAAAAACAATCACAACATAAAAAGCAAATGGAGAACACTTAATTTTTTTCTTAAGTTACCAAGTAAGTGGTTGCATGATTTTGCACCTGGAAACAATCTACTTTGACAGTGGACTTGAAAATTTTACTCCACTCTCTGAGCCCCAGCCATCCAGACAGTTCTTAACCCAATAGAGTGCACCTGGGCCCAGGCCATGAGCTGCTAGCTTTTCTAGGAAAATGCTGTGGGAGACAGTATCAAAGGCTTTGCTGGAGGTCAGGTAGACAACATCCACAGCCTTTCCCCCGTCCACCAAGTGGGTCACCTGGTCACAAAGGGAGACCAGGTTGGTCAGGCAGGACCTGTCCCCCCAAAATCCATGCTGGCTGGGCCTGGTTCCCTGGTTGTCCTGTATGTGCCCTATAATGGTACTAAAGATGATCTAGTCCATGACCTTCCTTGGCACTCAGTTCAGGCCAATAGGCCTGTAGTTCCCCAGACCCTCAGTCCTTTCCCTTGCTCTTCCTGACTTCTCTCCACCCTCCTTTCCCTGGCCTCTCTGATTCCCACAGTCTCGCTGACTCTAGTCCTCACTCTCTTCTACCCAAGCCCTTGCTTTATTGACCCCTTCACACTAGTTTTAAAATTAGACACAGCCTTATGCCTGCCTTATAATTTGAGAGCTGCCTGTACAGTCTGCTTTCCTAGAATTTCATCACACTTGTTAAAACAGAAGCTTTCACAAAGTTACATTAGTAGAGAGTAACCCAAGACACAACACAAGACCTCTGTGAGGTTGGATATAGCTATTCCTTGAAAGCATATCTTATCCTGAATTTTATTACTTTCATTCTGGTCTTAACACACTACCCATGTAATTCTAGAGAGGATATGTCCATTCTGGATGGACATGCAGGGCAGTATGTACTCACTCATAGTGCTTTTTTGGGATGGTACGCAATGTAGCCCTAGAAGCTTCAGTAAGCTTCTCCCTATCTATATGAAAGAATTTTGGAATAAGATGAGCAAAAAATTCAGAGTGCTTACCTGCAGTTCATATCCTGTCTTTTTAATCAACAAGGAAATAAATAAAACCTATGATACTCTTTAAAGAAGTGGAGAAAAACAAAAGTAAAGAAGAACAGTGTGTCCAAGATGGATACCTCATTCATGCTGTCCCACAGGTCATCACTCTGGGCAGTTCCATAGCTGTGATTATGCAAGTATACCTCAATGCCAGCTTGGAAAACATCCTTAGTGAGATAATGCTTTAGCATCAAAAGAAGTGAAGCCCCCTTTAGGAAGAAAAAAAAAAAGAAAATTAATCAGTAAATTGAAGTTACAGAACTTTTTAAAGCATATGCATATTATAGCTCTTTCACAGTACAGGAGTAAATCAGAAGCTAGCAGATTTTATTCCAAATAATAACCTTCAAATATTTACCTTTAAATTCAGTTTCCCTGGGAAAATATTCTTTTACTATTTCATAAACTCCAAATACAGTTACAGAAAACACTAATGTAGTTTGAAAATTTTTCCCAACTGCTTTGGGAAAAATATTTTAAAGGCTCAAACTGCAGTTATAAAATGGACTAGTAGAATTTGACTTTTTTTCCAATCAATATAATCTGAAAAATATTGCCTTCTTATTGGTATGTCTCTGCTGGCTGCTGTTTTTCATTAATAATACTCATCTGTATGGTACAGAACTGCACTTGTGAGTAAGTGTTTAATAGTCATATGATGTGCATTTGTATCAAAAACCTAAAAATACAGGAAAAATGTAAGATATGCTTAGTAGACTGGAATTGACTGCAGAAGAACAAGTATGTTTTGATGTGTTTAAATACAGCAACATCTTGTAAAGAAAAAAAAGAAAGTATAGTTTTAGTATCAAAAGGGCTGTGAATGTTTCTATGTGAAAGCCACCAATAAGTAAATTGCCTGAGGACCTCCATATTGTAGAACTGAACACAGAGAAGCAGCCATAGATCAAGAATAGTTTAAAGGTACACTTTATATTTTGGTACTATTTCTAGGAAAGAAACAAGAAGTAAAGGAGAAGATTTTATAGAGATAATGCATTGTTCTCACATATTCCAGTTGCAAGTTCTGGAATGTGAGTAACATCTTATCTGTAACTGAAGGTGGCCTGGTTATTCACTACTCATCAAATGTCAGGAATAACCCTTACTACAGTTTTTAATAATATGGCCACAATTTCCTCTCCTGTATGCATCTATACTTGACCTACAGCTCTGCTTCTTTGTTTTTCCTACTGCCATATCCTTCCAGGTGGATCTTGTCCCACACATGGGTGTTAGGTTTACTCACAGTCTGCAAAACAAGTCGGACTAAAAATAATACTGTACAATTATTTCTGTTCAAGACAGTACAAATCAGAGGTCACCTCCTAATCTGTGTCAGTTGGTAGTCCAGTAAAACAAATTACATTGTACAATTCAGTAACAGACAATCCTTTGCCTATCAGGGACTACATTACAAGTGTCTTCTCACATGAACTGCCAAGAATTCTACCTAAGCTATATGGACAAGAATAGTGTAATACAGGAACTTCATGCATGAATGAAAAGCTATGCAATGAAATCCGCTGAAACATAGAAAGCAGCTGCGAAAACACTATTTCTGACAATGTGCAAAACCTCTTTTGATCAGCTCTTAAAGGTGTAGGTTAGTACAATTCTATTCAAAATGTACACATACTTATTAGTAGCAATGAAGTAATAAAATAATTCTCCAAATATAATGCTATAGTAATTGACTGCAACTCAATCCAATCACTTAGGAAACTTTTCCATTAAAATTATATAGAGAAGTTTCAATCAAAGACTGTCATAATTTGTATCTCTAAAGTTAGTTGGCTACAGACATGATTGTGCCAAATGCATAGCTTCCAGAAGCTCACCAAAAAGGGAATTACTTGAGACAGCACCTCTGAAGCATGAAACAACAGCCATGCCTTTTGATAAAAGGAGAGAATCCAAATTCATCTGGCAACCAAGGCAACCTGAAAATCACACATATCTGTTCTTGCAGCTGAGACAGCAGAGTCCAAAATAAATGGAAGCACATCACTACCGTAAGTCTATTTGGCATCCCAGACTATTCAAGGATTCCAGACAAGATGTGTTGACCAGTTGAGACTTGCAAAAGGAAGCAAACCAAGACTGTCATGGGAACTGCATTCCACTGAGCAGAGGAAGATGCAGTATTTGACTACTTCCTAGCAGAAAATAGCTGTTCCCATGACTTCTAATTAGATGATAGTGATGGAAAAAAATGCCAGCTAATCTAAAATGAACAAAGAAAAGGCTTTCCTCCAACACTACCAAAATCTGGTACCTAAAACCTGAGACAATGTGAATAAAAATTTTGCAAATACAGGTATTTCTTTTCTCATGCATTTTTAAGCAAGGCACCAAGACACTTTAATAACATAAGCCTCACACACAACTCTCACTAGACGTTATAAATAATCACATTTCAGACAACTAGGATATGCAGTAAAATAATCTGCATTCAGAGGCAAGCGTCCAGTTCAGGATATCTCCAAAATACTGGAGATTTTTTAAACGAGAGAGAGTATAAGACTGAGTGATTACTTTGGTGTTTTGTTTTCACTCTTTTTGTAACCACTTGTTACATTCTGCTACCAGAAGAATATATGCCTAGCTGGTTATGTTGCTTCATCTATTGGTTCCCCTCTTACATCTTCAGGAGTATTATATTTAGTGCTCAAGCACTGAACAAGATGTTAAGTAAAGCAACAAATACATATACATAACATCTTCCTAATTAAATGCTACACAGATCTCAAAAACATTATCGAGAAATCCTGCGGTTTTTTAGTTGGGTGTAAATAACATCCAAAGGTCTGTCAGTACATGCCTATTTACTTGTGATTCCACATTCATATTTTCAATAGCTAATGTATCACTTTCCAAATATTTTGGAATATTTTTACAGTTACCTTAATGTAAGAAAGAGCATCAAACATTTCTTCAATTTGCTCTGAGGACTGAACAGAAGAAGAAACTGGATGTGAAGAATTCAAGGCATCCTTCATCATAGCCTTGAAAATTAAAGTAAGGAAATCTTCATCCTGGAAGAGAAACATTTTTAGCTGATTAGGGAGCTGAAATGTACATGTTAAGCAGAAAAGTAAAAGTCGTCCCTGCTTTGCTGCTCCATTGCTCTAGGCAGCAAAAGAATAGTCAGGGTATCTTTTATAAAAGCCATTTCCCTGCCACATTTTAGCCATGGAATCTCACTTTTGAGTTTGGATCATTATGCAGACCTTTAAGCCCCTGTCTCAGGCAAGTGTGTCAATGGCACTAGACAAAAATGCACCTTCTAAATAAGTGTGTGTCAAATTTCATATTCAATTTCACCACTGTTTTCAGTTCATTTACAGGAGGTAGGGAATACAAAAATATGACTTTCATGTCATGAAGTCTAGAGAAATTATTCATTATAGTAATGTTTGGGAAAATGTAAACAGCAGTTTATCTAGTGATTACCAAAATCTCTTTCTTCTTTTCTTCTAGAATGAGGATATTAGAATTTAATACATTGGTACCAGAACAAGAAAGCCCCAAATACTGAAAAGAAGCTGATCATATTGGTATGTGTCCATTTCATTTCATCAAAGCAAGCAAGTAATTCTCTATACAGTAGAGAGTTAAAAAAAAACCCAAAAAACCCAACAATAACAACAACCAAACAAACCCACAAAAACCCTCTGTGAAATACAATAAAAATAACTGTTAAAGTTTAAAATGTTAAGGCTACTCTTCTTGAATGGAGAAGTTCTGGCTAATGTCTTTTATTTTCACCAAAACACATTCTAGGACCATCAAACAATGAAATGAGATATTCATAAAGGCAGCTTGTCAGAGAGCGTTTGGAATGAAGTACATAGATGTTAGATGTATCCTTTTTAAAAAAGAACACTACTTTTGTGTCCCACCCTCAGCACATATGCACCCAACAAGCAGAATGGCAACATACTTTTGGTGACAATCCAACTGAACAACCAAGCTAGACCAAATGAAGTTTTGAAACATCCAGCGCTGTAAAAGAATTCTACTGGACCAGGTTAGCAACTCAAGTTTCTTAATACTAATAAGAGTGATTTAAGAACTCAAACTCACACTTCTCCAGAATGCTGAGAAGATGATGATATCTATCAGGCAGGAAACACTCAGTACAAATCAGGTGTTTAATCCCATGACTAAGGCAAATCACATAAACACTCCTAGAAGTTAATTTTAGGGCTCAGGCATGTCCTCTCCTTGGAGCTATCTCTACCCTAATGAAAAATTAGTCTCTCCACTACCCTCTACATTTAATTCCACTAACCTTTGTTTATCTGCCTGTCATTCTCAGTGACAAGAAAGTTTTACAGCAGCAGCTGATATCCTTCCATTGGAAAAGAGAGACCAAATTTGAATCCATCATGTTTTCCAGTGTCTGAAATGCTAGGTCACTCAGTACCTGAGCGAGTTAGTAAATAATCACTACATTATTATATCAGAAAGATTCTATCCTTCAGCCATATTTGTAAACAGAAGTGCTTGGGGGAGTAGTGCTTTGTATTAAGTGTAACCCAATGCTATCAGAATCCGCTGTGGTGGACCATTTGGTATTTTTATGCCAGGTCCGCTCATTTGTGAAATTCAAACTGATTCAGACACAAG